>NC_038256.2:16451392-16452992 GCF_000004515.6 Glycine max
AAAGAATGGTCGCATGTCATCAAGCAAAGGTCCCCGAAAATTAGCGTATGACACTAGTTTGGCTCCTCCCGGTTGACGAGAGTCGCGGGCGACCATGAAATTTCCGCATGTAAATGACTTGTTGTTCCCGGAGGAACAAAAGGTGCAGAAGACTATGTCAGTCTCTGCATGCTATCAAGCGTTCTGTCTTACAGATAGCAAAAGAATGTTTATACGGATAACCACTCGGGTATTTCCGCGTATCATCGGGCCCGCCGCCTCTGGATGATACAAGGGTGCAGAATGACCAAACTTGGTCTCTGCTTGTCATCGGGCCCGCCGCCTCTGGATGACAAAAGGGTGCGAATAACCGTAAGGTATCTCCGCGTATCATCGGGCCCGCCGCCTCTGGATGATACAAGGGTGCGAATAACCGTAAGGTATCTCCGCGTATCATGGGTGCAGAATGACCAAACTTGGTCTCTGCTTGTCATCGGGCCCGCCGCCTCTGGATGACAAAAGGGTGCGAATAACCGTAAGGTATCTCCGCGTATCATGGGTGCAGAATGACCAAACTTGGTCTCTGCTTGTCATCGGGCCCGCCGCCTCTGGATGACAAAAAGGTGCGGATAACCGTAAGGTATCTCCGCGTATCATGGGTGCAGAATGACCAAACTTGGTCTCTGCTTGTCATCGGGCCCGCCGCCTCTGGATGACAAAAGGGTGCGAATAACCATAAGGTATCTCCGCGTATCATCGGGCCCGCCGCCTCTGGATGATACAAGGGTGCGAATAACCGTAAGGTATCTCCGCGTATCATGGGTGCAGAATGACCAAACTTGGTCTCTGCTTGTCATCGGGCCCGCCGCCTCTGGATGACAAAAGGGTGCGAATAACCATAAGGTATCTCCGCGTATCATGGGTGCAGAATGACCAAACTTGGTCTCTGCTTGTCATCGGGCCCGCCACCTCTGGATGACAAAAAGGTGCGGATAACCGTAAGGTATCTCCGCGTATCATGGGTGCAGAATGACCAAACTTGGTCTCTGCTTGTCATCGGGCCCGCCGCCTCTGGATGACAAAAGGGTGCGAATAACCATAAGGTATCTCCGCGTATCATCGGGCCCGCCGCCTCTGGATGATACAAGGGTGCGAATAACCGTAAGGTATCTCCGCGTATCATGGGTGCAGAATGACCAAACTTGGTCTCTGCTTGTCATCGGGCCCGCCGCCTCTGGATGACAAAAAGGTGCGGATAACCGTAAGGTATCTCCGCGTATCATGGGTGCAGAATGACCAAACTTGGTCTCTGCTTGTCATCGGGCCCGCCGCCTCTGGATGACAAAAGGGTGCGAATAACCATAAGGTATCTCCGCGTATCATGGGTGCAGAATGACCAAACTTGGTCTCTGCTTGTCATCGGGCCCGCCGCCTCTGGATGACAAAAAGGTGCGGATAACCGTAAGGTATCTCCGCGTATCATGGGTGCAGAATGACCAAACTTGGTCTCTGCTTGTCATCGGGCCCGCCGCCTCTGGATGACAAAAAGGTGCGGATAACCGTAAGGTATCTCCGCGTATCATGGGTGCAGAATGACCAAACTTGGTCTCTGCTTGTCATC
>NC_038256.2:16455176-16467656 GCF_000004515.6 Glycine max
CGATTGGATACTTGTGAGACTTGAAAAAGTCTCGTTGTTTTCTCCACTAAAATGCAAACATGCTTTAGCAAAGAGACAAATATTCCAACTGACTTAGAGCAGCATATGCCTTTTTGAGTGAAAAACAATGCGTCTACCGGGGAAGGAGAGTCTGCTGATGAAATCTCCCATAACCATAAATGAGATTTTGGATGTTAGCATTTCGTTTCTAAATGATCATTTAGAGGAAACACTGGGTTCGAAAAAAAATAGAAGAAATCTACTCAAAGTGTATCAATCTCGCACAGGTAAGTGTTTCATCCTAATTCCGAACCATAGATATGTCATGACTTGACTTTGCAAATTATTTCCTATCAAATCAAAAATTACACGCGTGATCATGGATCAATAGGGCTTCCCTTGGGAATGGGTTCTTTTGGTGGTTTCTTCTTTCGGCTTTTGTGTGTTTTTGGCTTTTGATTTTTCTGGCTTTTTTCTTTTTCTGTTTTTGTTTAGTGCGGGGCGAGAAAAAAAAGTCGCTAGCGCACGGGATTCTGGTTGGTAATCAAAGGGAGAAGACTATTTTAGGTTGTGGTTCTCTTTCCTTCTTTTTTCGTTCATTTGGTGACAATTCTGTATTGTTCAGATATTGTCTGGTCAAAAGACCTTTCTGCACATTTCTTCTAGTTCTTTGATCAAGAACTTTCTTTCCTTCCTTTTTTACTTTCTCCTATTCTTTGGTTGGGAATTTTCTTTCTTTTCTTTTTGACTTTCTCTTTGATTGGAAATTTTCCTTCTTTTCTTTTTTTTGCTTTCTCCCACTCTTTGATTGGGGAATTTTCCTTCTTTTCTTTTTTGCTCCCGAGGGTAAGGATTGACATTCTCACCCTAGGTCAAGGTTCATGGTGAGTCAGGATCTTGGCTCAAGGTTTGTAGAATGGCTAGACATGATACATGTCGGGGTTTGGTTTGGTTCAAGGATAAAAAGGGATGCCCCACATTATTTCCATGACACAAATGCAAAAATGATGATTTGGAAATTTTATGCAAAACTGGTCATGCATGCACCTATGTGGACACTCAAGTGTCAAATTTTTATGGTCATGTGATGCTAGGGCTCAGGATTCATTTCCTCTATTTTAAATCAACCCAATGTTTCCAAAATATGTTCTTTTATCAATTTGTGCATTCATCCGAGTCCATTTCGGTGCGTCTGGGAAAATCTTCACAGCATTCACCCTTCAGGTGTATACACATTTTCCAAAAATTGGTTATGATCAATGAATTTTTTCAAAGAAAAGTTGGAAATCGTCTCTTTTCAAAAGCATGTCATTTTTAGCTAGACAACTTATTTTCTCTTTTTCCACCTTTTTTCTTACTTGCTTTCTTTTTCCTTATTTGCTCTCTTTTTCTTTACTTGCTCTCTTTTTTTTCTTTTGTTCTCCTTTCCATTTCATTTTTTTTTCTTTTCTATTTTTATTTTTATCATGATTTTTGTTTATTTTACATATATATTTTTGGGACGATGTTCCTAAACGAAGAACTCTACACGGTTCCAGAATTTCAAACATCATCGATAGTAATGATATATAAACACTAACGCAGCAAAAAAAATGTATGCGTTGTACAAATGACAATCGAAACAACAAAAACAAACATTAGTCTCTCAAGTCAAAACAACAACATAGAATAAAAATGATAAAAGAAATATGAAAGAAAACATGAATCTGGGGATCTCCCAGTCACGTATCTCCACTCCCTACCAAGAAGTCAAGCAAATCGGCCATCTCCTCGTCCTCGTGGGGCTCTTCTCCATCGCCGGGAGCTTCTGGGGGTGCCTCTCCTGCTTGGGCCTCGGGCCAATCTCCGGGCCATGCAACCTCTGCCCTGAACTGGTCTGGAGTAGGGCATGAAAAAGAAGCGAAGCCCTGGCTCTGCATGCTAAGGCTCATCTGGTACAGACAATCATGGGTCTGTACATGTGCTCGGTGGTTGGCCGCCTGCTGGCGAACCAAATGTCGTAAATACTGCTCCATGTCAAATGCCCCAGCCTGGCCAGCCTGATGAGGCGGTGGTGGTGCGCCTGCGGCCTGTGGAGCATCACCCTGAGCCTGTCTCTGGGTACAGTACTTCTCAATAAAAGCCCGGGTGATGGGCGGCCGAATCACCTTGGTAGGTGCAACGGGGACTCCGAACGACTGGCAGAGTCCTGTGATCAGTGCGGGGAATCCCAGGGCCCTGTTGGACTTATCTGGGTCCAAAGGGTGCCTAGTGGGCGCCATACCTGCAAAAATATAGATGGCATCAGCGATCAACTGAGCCACATGGATGCTCATCCGTGTCAGGATGGCGTACACCAGCTGGCACTTCGGCATGGGGAGGTCGGAATTATGATCGGTGGGCAGGATGTTGCTGAGCAGCAGAGTCATCCATATCTGAGTCAGGGTGGTCATGTTGGTGCGCATGATCCGCACCCGTCTTCCGGCAGCAGTCCGGGAAAAATCCTGCCCCGGTATACATAGCAGCTGGGCGATGGCCTCCTCATCGAACCCATCAGACCGGTTCCTCCTCTGGCCATACTCGCATTCCTGGCCCTCTTCCAATACCATCGGATATCCCAGGAGCTGGCTGATAGCGTCGGCATCGAACGGGATCCACTGACCCCTAACCCAGGATCTCATGTCACGCACGCCCTCCTCTGTTGGCCAAGCATTGGCATAAAACTCAAGGACTATTTCTGGATCAAACTTGGCCATGGGAGTAACCAGTGGTGCCCACCGCCGGCGCCCTATTTCCTCCTGGAAATCAGTATACTCGTCGTCCCTGAGCTGGACGCGTCGCTCCCGGAGAAACGACCATCCCTTGATGGCTTCGAAGCGCTGCTGGTGCACAATGCTCCTAAAGCGGTGACTGTCGTACTCCGGGGCGGAACTAGTTCCTTCGGCCGCCTTGTCCTTCCTGGACCTCTTTGAGGCAAGCTTCCTCGGGGCCATTCCTGCGAAGGCAAACATTTGGAAAGTTAGTTTTAGTGGGACATTACTCTTAAAGCAAAAATGGCATGTAACCTCCTCCCATAAATACAAACATCAATGTAAATTTAGAGCAAGCTTATGCGCATGTTTCCTTACAAACGTTCTCTTGCACAAGACATTTAACCGAAAAATGCACCCATATACAATCAAGGCAGCTTCGTTACCTAGATTATTTACACGTACCTCCAAGGTGTATTTGTTACTTACATCACACACATCTCCTTGGCTAAATTCACATACATGCATACTCAAAGCATTTTGGGGTACCAAAAATTGCACATGTGCACATCTTGGCATTTCTAATACCTATACATACGCAAACTTCATGATGAATCTTGACTATCCACACAATAAGGTGCTACATTTCATGCTCTTTTTTTCAAGTTTTTGCTACCTAAAGCCGCATGCAAATTCAAGCATATTTTCCTTTGCTGACTAAAATTGTATTCAAATTAAAAGGTATATTTTTTGTGATATGTTTTCTTCCCATAACATGCAACATATTTATATATATTTTTTGTGAGACATTTTGACTACCAAAAATTATATATACATACATTCAAGTATTTTGCTATTCATACCCAAAGTGCAAATTGCCAAAGGTATCTTGCTACCTATTCTAAACCTACACATTCATGACGAGCACAATTCCTAAACATCTAGGCGTAGGGAAAATATTATAGTGTGGCCCATAGCTGATTGCTGGCCAAAAAAGGGTAACTTTACCCAATATGCACCTCCTTTTGTATTCTTTTTGCATAAAATTTTAGTTTCTAGGCCTAGGATATATGTGGGGCAATTACTCTAGCCTTTTTCGGGAATGAATACATGTTCCAAAAATAGAAACTATGTACAAACCAAAATGCCCCATGGGTTGTTTCCTTACAAAAGTCACGCGCTAATGCCATTGAGGCATTTCACCGAACACTTGGTGGGCGCGCGTTTAGGCGTCAATAGCAAGGGAACGGGGACAATGTGGCATGTCCCATTGCTTCAAAATGCATTATAGGCCTAGGGCCATCCCATACAAACCCCAAATTCAACCCAATCAAGCAAGAAAACAAACCAAAATTGCCCCACATATTTGAGCACATTCCCACATTTTAGATCACCAAAAGGAAATCAAAATACATCAATGAAAAGCTAGACAGCTTAGGGACAGAATACTTACTTGTCGGTGATGAACAAAAGCGCGAAACGGAATCAAAAAATGCGAAAAATGATGACCCAAGGGCTGCAAACTCGTAAATCCCGTGGGTATGGCTTTTGAAAGGGGGGAAAAGAAGTTTTTGAATGCAAAAACGTCCCCCCTTTCGTCACTTTTATTTTTGGTGCAGAGGTGGCTCGCCCAGGCGAGCCCAGCTCGCCCAGGCGAGCTAACCTGCACTTTTTTTTTTTTTTTTTTTTTTTTTTTTTTTTTTTTGAGGGGAACATTAACCATGTCCCCTCCCTTCTCATGGATTAGCATCTTGCCTAACTTGAACTTACTTAGGTTAGAATTAGGCGTTGATTACTTATTTTATTATTACTCTTTTCCCCTTTTTTAAAACAAACAAATAGTAAAAGAAAGCTGCAAAATACAAAGGATACGGGGCTGCCTTGCAGCGACATTCCCTGCTTGTTTCGCACGGAGAAGGGTGACGATCGGTCGGTCGTGACCCCATCCCTGGTTGCGTTCATCCTTAAGTATCTGCAAGTAATAAACAACCAGATATGGCCAATCTTGGCCGCATCATTACCCTACCTTGATTGGTTTCTGCCGTTCATGTTTTGTCTTCACTCCAGAAGGTAGCCCAAGGTGATCCTGCCCCTGTTTTACCACAACAATATACATGCGTATGCGTATGCGTATGCATGAATGTTTTTAAACGCAGAAAATTTAGGGAAAGTTGGTTCAGGTCCAATTCTAATTAAGCGCTTGGGGGATCCCATGAACTGAGCGGGAGGGCTCAGGCGATCACAAATTAACGCAAGGTGTGAAACTAACGTGAGGACTAAAAGCCTCAAATCCACGTTCATTTCTTTGAAAGATTGTAACGAGAGATACAACAGACAGGAAATCCCTGGGGGAAATCCAGAAAACGCATAAAGATAAAGAACATGCAGCGACATCCTTAATTGCCCCAGCTTCTAAGCATAATATCGTTTGACGACATCAGAGTTCACGGGTGAAGGTAGCTCTTCGCCATCCATGTTGGTAAGCACCAGGGCTCCTCCGGAAAAAGCCCTCTTCACAACAAAAGGCCCTTCGTAGTTCGGGGCCCATTTCCCTCGATGGTCCTTGACAGCATGGGACATTTTCTTTAGCACAAGGTCTCCCTCATGGAACTTGCGTAAGCATACTTTCTTGTCGAATGCACTCTTCATTCTTTGCTGGTATAAGCGCCCATGACTCATGGCCGTTAAGCGCTTACCCTCAATGAGGTTGAGCTGATCGTAGCGTGTTTGAGCCCATTCTGATTCCTTTAATCCGGATTCTGCCAAGATCCTTAATGACGGGACTTCTACCTCAAATGGTAACACCGCCTCCATCCCATATACCAATGAGAACGGCGTTGCCCCAGTTGACGTTCGTACTGAAGTCCGGTAACCGTGTAACGCGAATGGGAGCATCTCGTGCCAATCCTTGTATGACACGGTCATCTTTTGGATAATCTTTTTGATATTCTTATTGGCTGCTTCCACGGCTCCATTCATCTTTGGCCGGTAGGGTGTGGAATTGTGATGCTGGATTTTAAACTCCTCGCACATTTCCCCCATCATCTTGTTATTCAGGTTGGTGCCGTTGTCCGTGATAATCTTCCTTGGCAAACCATATCGGCAGATAATCTCCTTCTTAATGAACCTGACCACCACATTCCTCGTGACATTGGTATATGAAGCCGCCTCGACCCACTTGGTGAAATAATCTATTGCTACAAGGATGAAGCGATGACCATTCGAGGCCTTGGGCTCAATGGCCCCAATGACATCTATTCCCCACATGGAGAAAGGCCAAGGGGCGGACATGACATTCAGAGGATGCGGTGGGGCATTGACATTATCCGCGAATGCTTGACATTTGTGGCACTTCCTCACATGGACACAACAATCACTTTCCATGGTAAGCCAGTAATAACCTGCTCTTAAGATCTTCCTGGCCATAGCATGCCCGTTGGCGTGCGTTCCAAACGAGCCCTCATGGACTTCCTCGATCATGTGATTTGCCTCCTTGGCATCCACACATCGCAGGAGTGTCATGTCGTGATTTCTCTTATACAGTGTGCTTCCGCTCATGAAGAAACTGGCTGCCAACCTCCTCAATGTCCTTTTATCGTTGTCGGCAATCTCTGGCGGGTATTCTTTGCTTTCGACATATCGCTTGATGTCGTAATACCAGGGCTTTCCGTCCCGTTCCTCTTCCACTTGGCAACAATGTGCGGGTTTGCCACGACACTGAAATTCAATGTAGGGTAGGTCCCCGTGCGGTGTTAGCTGGAACATAGATGCCAATGTAGCAAGTGCATCCGCCATTTGATTTTCCTCGCGGGGAATATGATGGAAGGAGATCTCATCGAAAGTCTCAGCCAACTCCTTGATGTAGGCTTTGTAGGGTATCAGCTTGGGATCTCTAGTTTCCCATTCTCCTCTCAGCTGATGGATTACCAACGCTGAGTCGCCGTACACCTTGAGTAGTTTGACATCGGAGTCAATTGCTGCCTGGACGGCTAGGGCACATGCTTCATATTCGGCCATGTTGTTGGTGCAGTCGAATCCTAGCCTGGCTGTGAAAGGTACACATTGATTGTCCGGAGAGATCAACACTGCCCCAACGCCATGACCTAGAATGTTTGACGCTCCGTCAAACCATACAGTCCATTTGTCCCGATCTTCGTCCAACTTTTCCTCGAACAAGGCCATGATGTCCTCATCCGGGAATTCCGGATGCATGGGCTGGTAGTCGTTAAGAGGCTGTTGAGCCAAATAATCTGCCAAAGCGCTTCCTTTTATCGCCTTTTGGGTGACGTAGACTATATCAAACTCAGATAGCAAGACTTGCCACCGGGCGATTCGTCCTGTAAGAGCTGGCTTTTCAAAGATGTACTTAACCGGGTCCATTTTGGATATCAACCAGGTAGTATGACTCAGCATGTACTGCCTTAGGCGATGGGATGCCCATACTAAAGCACAACACGTTCTTTCGAGCAAGGAGTAATTCATCTCACAGGTCGTGAACTTCTTACTTAGGTAGTAAACAGCGCGCTCTTTCTTCCCGGATTCGTCATGTTGCCCCAGCATACACCCCATTGACTCGTCCAAGATTGTCATGTACAAAATGAGAGGCCTTCCAGGTACTGGTGGCATAAGCACGGGAGGATTCATTAGGCACTTTTTGATCCTTCCAAAAGCCTCTTGGCAATCCTCATTCCACCGGTCAGTTTGGTTTTTACGCAAGAGTTTAAACAACGGCTCACAAATGGCGGTGAGCTGCGATATGAATCTGGCAATATAATTCAAGCGCCCCAGGAAACCTCGGACTTGCCTCTCTGTACGGGGTTCTGGCATCTCAAGGATAGCCTTCACTTTTTCGGGGTCTACCTCTATCCCTTTCTGGCTTACAACGAAACCAAGCAATTTCCCTGATTTGACCCCAAAGGTACACTTAGCGGGGTTCAACCTTAATTGATATTTCTTAAGCCTTTCGAACAATTTCCGCAGGTTGACAAGGTGTTCTTCCTCAGATTTAGATTTAGCAATTATGTCGTCCACGTAGACCTCGATCTCTTGATGCATCATATCATGGAACAAAGCTACCATGGCCCGTTGATAAGTTGCCCCGGCATTCTTGAGTCCAAAGGACATCACCTTGTAACAGAACGTTCCCCACAGGGTGACGAAAGTAGTCTTTTCCATATCCTCGGGCGCCATCTTTATCTGATTGTAACCAGAGAAACCATCCATGAAGGAAAATAAAGCGAAATTGGCCGTGTTATCTACGAGGATATCGATGTGTGGTAACGGAAAATTGTCCTTGGGACTGGCCCGATTCAGGTCCCGGTAATCTACACACATTCGTACTTTCCCACCTTTTTTAGGAACTGGTACGATGTTGGCAACCCATTCTGGATACCGAGCGACGGCCAGAAATCCAGCGTCAAACTGCTTCTTCACTTCTTCTTTTATCTTCAAGGACGTTTCGGGCTTCATCCTCCTCAATTTCTGTTTTACTGGGGGACACCCGGGATTTAGAGGCAACCGGTGCTGCACAATGTCAGAACTCAAACCGGGCATATCTTGGTATGACCAAGCAAAGATGTCTTGGTAGTCTTTTAGCAGGATTATTAATTCTTCACGGATAGGTGCGGTAATGCCTGTACCTATCTTTACTTCCCTCTTTCCACTGCCAATTCCTAAGTCTACTAGCTCTGTTTCTTCTTGATGAGGCCCCATTTCTTGGTCCTCATGGGCGACCATTCTTTCTAGTTCCGAAGGAAGTCCCACATCCTCATCTCCTTCATCTTCCGTTTGGTTCATTTCTTGCTCGAAGTTGATAGACGGGTCCCAGGTATTAGTACCTTCGGGGGACTCGTCATCGAATCTGCCGTTTCAGAAAAAGAAGTAAACATGCAAATGAATGAGAATGGGTAGAGACCAGGAACAGATGAAGAAAGATCCTTGTATTATAAATTCAAAAACAAAAGACACAAAGCCTTAACAAAACGAAAACTCTAAAGCCTAGGCCCAACTATAGAGCTTTTGAAACCGTAAAGGTTTACATTATGCTTGTTGCGTAAATGCCGGGGCGTTCCTCCACTCGCCAATTTCCCAGCTGGAAATCAGGAGGGCATGGTCGGACCAAATCCGAAGTACTTGGAACATCATCTTCACATATCGCGAACACTTGACCTTCGTCTCCTAGACCCGCACTTATAAAGCTTCTACTTATGTGGCAGGGCGGGCTTCCTTCACTTTCTTGTCTCCAACGCGAGCTCTGACCACTGTTCTTCCTTCCCGCGATGCTTCTTTTCATGTCCGCCTGAGTGGGCTTATAGCCTAAACCATACTTCCCACGATTTCCTTGGGTTTTTATCAGGCTAGTTATGCCGCCATTGTCTTTGCCTAAACCCATCCCGGGTTCATAACCGTTCCCCAACATAACTCGGGCCATCATTACCGCCGCATCGGACAGACAAGGTTGCCCAAAGAGGGAGTCCACGGAGGAAATGCTGACCACCTCAAAAGACTGGAAAGCGGTTTCTAACGATTCTTCTGCGGCTTCCACATAAGGCATGGAGGATGGGCAGCTTACCAAGATATCTTCCTCGCCTGACACGATGACCAAGTGCCCCTCCACTACGAATTTCAGCTTTTGGTGGAGTGTAGAAGGCACAACTCCCACTGAGTGGATCCAAGGGCGCCCCAACAGGCAGCTGTAGGGGGGGTTAATATCCATTATTTGGAAGGTGACTTGACAGGTGTGAGGGCCTATTTGTACTGGGAGATCGATCTCTCCCCTAACCTCTCGGCGAGTGCCGTCGAAGGCCCGAACCACCATTGAACTTGGTTTTAAATGGGAAGCATTGAATGGTAACTTGTCCAAAGTGCTCTTAGGCATCACGTTTAAACTGGAACCATTATCGATGAGTACCTTGGCCACGATATGGTCCATACACTTGACTGATACGTGTAAAGCCTTATTATGCCCTCTCCCCTCGGCGGGGATTTCTTCTTCGGCGAAGGCAAGATAGTTGTTGGCAGTGATATTGTTGACCAGCCCTCCGAAACCTTCTACCGAAATATCTTGGGCCACGTGAGCCTCGTTCAGCACTTTTACTAGCAGAGCCCGATGAGGCTCGGAGCTCATAAGTTGTAGATGCAATTGGCTTTGATGTTTTGATGATGATCATGATGATGTGTTGCAATTGATGCAAATGGGCTTTTCAAGATTAAAATTCAAGACAATACTTCAAGATTACAAGGCACAACATCAAGATGATCACTAGAATATTAGGAAGGGAATTCCTAATTGAATTAGCAAAGGTTTGGCCAAGTGATTTAAAATAAAAAGTGTTTTTCAAAGGTTTTACTCTCTGGTAATCGATTACCAGAGGATGTAATCGATTACCAGTGGCCAAATACGTTTTATAACAGCTATAAAAATTTGAATTCGAAATTTTAAAAGCTGTAATCGATTACACAATTGTGGTAATCGATTACCAGCAGTTAGTAAACGTTTTAATTCAAATTTTAAAAGCTGTAATCGATTACACAATTGTTGTAATCGATTACCAGACAGGAATTTCAGAAAAATTATTTCAAGAGTCACAACTTTTCAAAGGCTTTACTCATGACCACCAATGGTCTATATATATGTGACTTAAACACGAAATTGCTCAGAGATTTTCAGAACAACAAAGTGTTTATCCTCTCAAAAAGCAATTTCATTTTATCCTCTTAAAGAATTCCTTGGCCAATTCAATTGCAATTCATTAAGGAATTAATTGAGTGCTCAATCTGTAAAATCCATCTCTTTCAAGAGAGATTTGTTCCTCTTCTTCTTCTCATTCTCTAAGGGATTAAGAGACTGTGAGTCTCTTGTTGTAAAGAATCTCTAAACACAAAGGAAGGGTTGTCCTTGTGTGTTTAGAACTTGTAAAAGGAATTTACAAGTTAGTGGAACTCTCAAGCGGGTTGCTTGGGGACTGGACGTAGGCACAAGGGTGTGGCCGAACCAGTATAAAACTGAGTTTGCATTTTCTCTTCCCTTAATCTCCTTTATTTATTATTGCTTTATATTCATATTCAAGTTGCTTCATTTGAATTAATATTTAAGAAGATTGTCATTAAGGGAATTCATAACTTAAGTAAAAAGTAAGATAGATTTTTAATTAGGGGAAAAAGTTTCGAATATCTTAATTCAACCCCCCCCTTCTTAAGATATCTGAGGCCACTTGTCTAACAAGTGGTATCAGAGCTTCATTCTTGTACAAAGTTTAGAAGCTTCAAGAAAAAGATGGCCTCAGCAAATTCCTTATTTCCAGAAGGGAATTCTATCAATAGACCTCCAATCATTAATGGAGAGGGTTACCACTACTGGAAAACCCGAATGCAAATTTTTATCGAGGCAATAGATCTAAATATCTGGGAAGCCATTGAAATAGGGCCTTATATACCCACCACAGTAGAAAGAGTTTCAATAGATGGTAGTTCATCAAGTGAAAGCATAACCATAGAAAAACCTAGAGATAGATGGTCTGAAGAGGATAGAAAACGAGTACAATACAACCTAAAAGCCAAAAACATAATAACATCTGCCCTAGGAATGGATGAATATTTCAGAGTTTCAAATTGCAAGAGTGCTAAGGAAATGTGGGACACTCTTCGATTAACACATGAAGGAACTACAGATGTTAAAAGATCTAGGATAAATGCACTAACTCATGAGTATGAATTATTTAGAATGAATACAAATGAAAATATTCAGAGTATGCAAAAGAGATTTACACATATAGTAAATCATCTAGCAGCCTTAGGCAAAGAATTTCAAAATGAAGATCTTATAAACAAGGTGCTAAGATGTTTAAGTAGAGAATGGCAACCCAAAGTAACGGCTATTTCTGAATCAAGAGATTTGTCTAACATGTCTCTTGCCACTTTATTTGGTAAGTTGCAGGAACACGAGATGGAACTATTGAGATTGCACCAAAATGAAGAAAATGACAAGAAAAAGAAAGGAATTGCTCTTAAAGCATCATCCTCAATTCAAGAAGAAAGTGATCAGGATAATGATGCTGATGATGATGATGATCTAAGTTTCTTTGTAAAAAGGTTCAACAAATTTCTTAAAGTAAGAGGAAATCAGAGGCGACCAAATTTTAAATCAAAGAGAAGGACAGAAAATTCATCCTCTACTCTAAAATGCTTTGAATGCAATCAACCTGGACATCTGAGGGTTGATTGTCCCATCTTCAAGAAAAAGATGGAAAAATCTGAAAAGAAAAATCATAGTGAGAAGAAACTAAAGAAAGCATACATCACATGGGATGAAAATGATTTGGAATCCTCTGATGATTCTGAAAATGAAGAGATAAATCTTTGCCTTATGGCAAAAAGTTACGAAAGTGATGAAGAGGTAACATCTTCAAACAACTTATCTATTTCTTTTGATGAATTGCAAGATGCATTTGCTGATTTGCATAAAGAATCAATTAAACTTGCAAAATTAGTTTCATCATCAAAGAAAACAATTTCAAATTTAGAAAATGAAATTTCAAAATTAAACAAAGAATTAGATCTTCTTAGAAATGAAGTTTCAATCTCTAAAACAAATGAAAAAGTTAATATCTCCACTATAAATGACAAGAAAATAACAGATTCTTGTAGTTGTTGTGATAAATATGTAAAAGAAATTAAAGAGTTAAAAAATTCACTTGCAAAATTTTCATATAGTAGAAATAATTTAGATGTTATATTAAGTAAACAAAGATAT
>NC_038256.2:16468014-16469984 GCF_000004515.6 Glycine max
GCTACTAAGCGCATGCAATCAAGTATATGTGATTGCTGACTAAAATGTATCAAATTAAAGGTATACATTTTTTGGTAATGTATCTTCTTTACATAACATGCAACATATTTATGTATATTTTTTTTGCGAGACATTTTGAGTACCAAAAATTATATGTACATACATCCAAGTATTTTGCTATCATACCCAAAGTGTAAATTGCCAAAGGTATTTTGCTACCTATTCTAAACCTACACATTTATGATGAGCAAAATTCCTAACCATCTAGGCATAGGGAAAATATTGTAGCGTGGCCCATAGCTGATTGCTGGCCAAAAAAGGGTAACTTTACCCAATATGCACCTCCTTTTGTGCTCTTTTTGCATAAAATTTCAGTTTCTAGGACTAGGATATATGTGGGGCGATTACTCTAGCCTTTTTCGGGAATGAATACATATTCCAAAAAAATAGAAAATATGCACAAACCAAAACACCCCATGGGTTGTCTCCTTACAAAAGTCACGCGCTAATGCCATTGAGGCATTTCACCGAACACTTGGTGGGCGCGCGTTTAGGCATCAATAGCAAGAGAATGGGGACAATGTGGCACGTCCTATTGCTTCAAAATGCATTATAGGCCTAGGGCCATCTCATACCAACCCCTAATTCAACCTAATCAAGCAAGAAAACAAACCAAAATCGCCCCATATATTTGAGCACACTCCCACAATTTAGAGCACCAAAAGGAGATCAAAATACACCAATGAAAAGCTAGAAAGCTTAGGGATGGAACACTTACTTGTTGGTGATGAACAAAAGCGCAAAACGGAATAAAAAAAAAGCGAAAAAGGATGACCCTAGGGCTGCAAACTCGTCAATCCCGTGGGTATGGCTTTGAAAAGGGGGGGAAAAGAAGTTTTTGAATGTAAAACGCCCCCCCTTTCGTCATTCTTATAATTTGGTGCAGGGGTGGCTCGCCCAGGCGAGCCCAGCTCGCCCAGGCGAGCTAACCTGCACTTTTTTGTTTTTTTTTTTTTTTTTTTGAGGGGAACATTAACCATGTCCCCTCCCTTCTCATGGATTAGCATCTTGCCTAACTTGAACTTACTTAGGTTAGAATTAGGCGCTGATTACTTATTTTATTATTATTTTTTCCTTTTTAAAACAAACAAAAAGTAAAAGAAAGCCGCAAAATACAAAGGATACGGGGCTGCCTTGCAGCGACATTCTCTGCTTACCTCGCGCAGTGACCCCAACCCTACTTGCATCCGTCCTTAAGCACCTGCAAGTAATAAACAACCAGGTATGGCCAATCTTGACAGCGTCATTATCTTACCTTGATTGGTTCCTGCCGCTCATGTTTTGTCTCTACCCCAGAAGGTAGCCCAAGATGATCCTGCCCCTGTTTTACCACAACAATATACATGCGTATGCGTATGCGTATGCATGAATGTTTTCAAACGCAGGAAATTTAGGGAAAGTTGGTTCATGTTCAATTCTAATTAAGCGCTTGGGGGATCCCATGAACTGAGTGGAAGGGCTCAGGTGATCACAGATTAACGCAAGGTGTGAAACTAACGTGAGGACTAAAAGCCTCGAATCCACGTTCATTTCTTTGAAAGATTGTAACGAGCGATACAACAGACAGGAAATCCCTGGGGGAAATCCAGAAAACGCATAAAGATAAAGAACATGCAGCGACATCCTTAATTGCCCCAGCTTCTAAGCATAATATTGTTTGACGACATCAGAGTTCACGGGTGAAGGTAGCTCTTCGCCATCCATGTTGGTAAGCACCAGGGCTCCTCCGGAAAAAACCCTCTTCACAACAAAAGGCCCTTCGTAGTTCGGGGCCCATTTCCCTCGATGGTCCTTGACAGCATGGGACATTTTCTTTAGCACAAGGTCTCCCTCATGGAACTTGCGTAAGCGTACCTTCTTGTCGAATGCACTCTTCATTCTTTGCTGGTATAAACGCCCATGACTCATGG
>NC_038256.2:16470371-16473736 GCF_000004515.6 Glycine max
TTGTCCGTGATAATCTTCCTTGGCGAGCCATATCGGCAGATGATCTCGTTGTTAATGAACGTGACCACCACATTCCTCGTGACATTGGTATATGAAGCCACGTCGACCCACTTGGTGAAATAATCTATCGCTACGAGGATGAAGCGATGACCATTCGAGGCCTTGGGCTCAATGGCCCCGATGACATCTATTCCCCACATGGAGAAAGGCCAAGGGGCGGACATGACATTCAGAGGATGTGGTGGGGCATTGACATTATCTGCGAATGCTTGACATTTGTGGCACTTCCTCACATGGACACAACAATCACTTTCCATGGTAAGCCAGTAATAACCTGCTCTTAAGATCTTCCTGGCCATAGCATGCCCGTTGGCGTGCGTTCCAAACGAGCCCTCATGGACTTCCTCGATCATGTGATTTGCCTCCTTGGCATCCACACATCGCAGGAGTGTCATGTCGTGATTTCTCTTATACAGTGTGCCTCCGCTCATGAAGAAACTGGCTGCCAACCTCCTCAATGTCCTTTTATCGTTGTCGGCAATCTCTGGCGGGTATTCTTTGCTTTCGACATATCGCTTGATGTCGTAATACCAAGGCTTTCCGTCCCGTTCCTCTTCCACTTGGCAACAATGTGCGGGTTTGCCACGACACTGAAATTCAATGTAGGGTAGGTCCCCGTGCGGTGTTAGCTGGAACATAGATGCCAACGTAGCAAGTGCATCCGCCATTTGATTTTCCTCGCGGGGAACATGATGGAAGGAGATCTCATCGAAAGTCTTAGCCAATTCCTTGATATAGGCTTTGTAGGGTATCAGCTTGGGATCTCTAGTTTCCCATTCCCCTCTCAGCTGATGGATTACCAACGCTGAGTCGCCGTACACCTTGAGTAGTTTGACATCGGAGTCAATTGCTGCCTGGACGGCTAGGGCACATGCTTCATATTCGGCCATGTTGTTGGTGCAGTCGAATCCTAGCCTGGCTGTGAAAGGTACACATTGATTGTCCGGAGAGATCAACACTGCCCCAACGCCATGACCTAGAATGTTTGACGCTCCGTCAAACCATACAGTCCATTTGTCCCGATCTTCGTCCAACTTTTCCTCGAACAAGGCCATGATGTCCTCATCCGGGAATTCCGGATGCATGGGCTGGTAGTCGTTAAGAGGCTGTTGAGCCAAATAATCTGCCAAAGCGCTTCCTTTTATCGCCTTTTGGGTGACGTAGACTATATCAAACTCAGATAGCAAGACTTGCCACCGGGCGATTCGTCCTGTGAGAGCTGGCTTTTCAAAGATGTACTTAACCGGGTCCATTTTGGATATCAACCAGGTAGTATGGCTCAGCATGTACTGCCTTAGCGATGGGATGCCCATACTAAAGCACAACACGTTCTTTCGAGCAAGGAGTAATTCATCTCACAGGTCGTGAACTTCTTACTTAGGTAGTAAACAGCGCGCTCTTTCTTCCCGGATTCGTCATGTTGCCCCAGCATACACCCCATTGACTCGTCCAAGATTGTCATGTACAAAATGAGAGGCCTTCCAGGTACTGGTGGCATAAGCACGGGAGGATTCATTAGGCACTTTTTGATCCTTCCAAAAGCCTCTTGGCAATCCTCATTCCACCGATCAGTTTGGTTTTTGCGCAAGAGTTTAAACAACGGCTCACAAATGGCGGTGAGCTGCGATATGAATCTGGCAATATAATTCAAGCGCCCCAGGAAACCTCGGACTTGCCTCTCTGTACGGGGTTCTGGCATCTCAAGGATAGCCTTCACTTTTTCGGGGTCTACCTCTATCCCTTTCTGGCTTACAACGAAACCAAGCAATTTCCCTGATTTGACCCAAAGGTACACTTAGCGGGGTTCAACCTTAATTGATATTTCTTAAGCCTTTCGAACAACTTCCGCAGGTTGACAAGGTGTTCTTCCTCAGATTTAGATTTAGCAATTATGTCGTCCACGTAGACCTCGATCTCTTGATGCATCATATCATGGAACAAAGCTACCATGGCCCGTTGATAAGTTGCCCCGGCATTCTTGAGTCCAAAGGACATCACCTTGTAACAGAACGTTCCCCACAGGTGACGAAAGTAGTCTTTTCCATATCCTCGGGCGCCATCTTTATCTGATTGTAACCAGAGAAACCGTCCATGAAGGAAAATAAAGCGAAATTGGCCGTGTTATCTACGAGGATATCGATGTGTGGTAAAGGAAAATTGTCCTTGGGACTGGCCCGATTCAGGTCCCGATAATCTACACACATTCGTACTTTCCCATCTTTTTTAGGAACTGGTACGATGTTGGCAACCCATTCTGGATACCGAGCGACGGCCAGAAATCCAGCGTCAAATTGCTTCTTCACTTCTTCTTTTATCTTCAAGGATGTTTCGGGCTTCATCCTCCTCAATTTCTGTTTTACCGGGGAACACCCGGGATTTAGAGGTAATCGGTGCTGCACAATGTCAGAACTCAAACCGGGCATATCTTGGTATGACCAAGCAAAGATGTCTTGGTAGTCTTTTAGCAGGATTATTAATTCTTCACGGATAGGTGCGGTAATGCCTGTACCTATCTTTACTTCCCTCTTTCCACTGCCAATTCCTAAGTCTACTAGCTCTGTTTCTTCTTGATGAGGCCCCATTTCTTGGTCCTCATGGGCGACCATTCTTTCTAGTTCGAAGGAAGTCCCACATCCTCATTCCTTCATCTTCCGTTTGATTCATTTCTTGCTCGAAGTCGATAGACGGGTCCCAGGTATTAGTACCTTCGGGGACTCGTCATCGAATCTGCCGTTTCAGAAAAAGAAGTAAACATGCAAATGAATGAGAATGGGTAGAGACCAGGAACAGATGAAGAAAGATCCTTGTATTATAAATTCAAAAACAAAAGACACAAAGCCTTAACAAAATGAAAAACTCTAAAGCCTAGGCCCAACTATAGAGCTTTTAAAACCGTAAAGGTTTACATTATGCTTGTTGCGTAAATGCCGGGGCGTTCCTCCACTCGCCAATTTCCCAGCTGGAAATCAGGAGGGCATGGTCGGACCAAATCCGAAGTACTTGGAACATCATCTTCACATATCGCGAACACTTGACCTTCGTCTCCCAGACCCGCACTTATAAAGCTTCTACTTATGTGGCAGGGCGGGCTTCCTTCACTTTCTTGTCTCCAACGCGAGCTCTGACCACTGTCCTTCCTTCCCGCGATGCTTCTTTTCATGTCCGCCTGAGTGGGCTTATAGCCTAAACCATACTTCCCACGATTTCCTTGGGTTTTTATCACGCTAGTTATGCCGCCATTGTCTTTGCCTAAACCCATCCCGGGTTCATAACCGTTCCCCAACATAACTCGGGCCATCATTACC
>NC_038256.2:16473836-16551823 GCF_000004515.6 Glycine max
TTCTGCGGCTTCCACATAAGGCATGGAGGATGGGCAGCTTACCAAGATATCTTCCTCGCCTGACACGATGACCAAGTGCCCCTCTACTACGAATTTCAGCTTTTGGTGGAGCGTAGAAGGCACGACTCCCACTGAGTGGATCCACGGACGCCCCAACAGGCAGCTGTAGGGGGGGTTAATATCCATTATTTGGAAGGTGACTTGACAGGTGTGAGGGCCTATTTGTACTGGGAGATCGATCTCTCCCCTAACCTCTCGGCGAGTCCCGTCGAAGGCCCGAACCACCATTGAACTTGGTTTTAAGTGGGAAACATTGAATGGTAGCTTCTCCAAAGTGCTCTTAGGCATCACGTTTAAACTGGAACCATTATCGATGAGTACCTTGGCTACGATATGGTCCATACACTTGACTGACACGTGTAAAGCCTTATTATGCCCTCTCCCCTCGGCGGGGATTTCTTCTTCGGCGAAGGCAAGATAGTTGTTGGAACTTAAGTAAAAAGTAAGATAGATTTTTAATTAGGGGAAAAAGTTTCGAATATCTTAATTCAACCCCCCCCTTCTTAAGATATCCGATGAGGCTCGGAGCTCATAAGTAACTCCAGCAGCGAGACCCTAGCCGGGGTTTTGTTGAGCTGTTCGATAACCTTGAATTCGCTCTGCTGAATTATGCGAAGGAACTCGCTGGCTTCCTCTAGCGACACCTCCTTTCTACCATCCTTTTTCTCTGGGGGCCCCTTTGCTGGAATATCTTTATTCGAAGCGTGGGGTGCTTCGCCATCTTGTTCCTCCACCACTTTTCCTTTTCCTTTGACGTCGGCGGGTTGGACTGGTAGGTCCGGAGGTGCGAACACACGACCACTACGGGTCACACCACTCAGCCCCGTGATATTTGTTACTCTAGCTGACAGCGAGCTGACGTCAGTGACTTCTTCCTTCTTCCCTGGAGGTGTATATCTCCACGGGACCGCGTGACTATTTTGGTACGGGAAAGGAACAGGTTTGGCCATTAAGGGGTGCCCGGGCTTTTGCGAGGCTGCGCTTTTAGTGAAGTATATCACCAAGGGTTTGGGCTTCGCAACACCGCTCCCCTCCGTAGATTGCATGCATATATGCTGCTCTTCTTTTCCTTTAATGCCGACTTCTAGTCGACCTTGGTCTATCATCCGCTGTAACAATTCCTCTACTTCCAAACACGTCTCCATGTCATGCATCTCGCCGGAATGTAGCAGACAGGAATCCTCCTTACACCCACTATGGGGAATTACACCTCCCTTTTGTAGGGCCTCAAAGATAAACCTCCTAGGGGTTGCCACATTTCTTAAAGGTTTGGACCTGTGGGGCCTATCGGATTCAACTGCATTAACTGCTCCCCCTCCATGATTGGCGAGCGGGTTGGTCCTCACATTGGGCCGATCCTCTTGGAAAGTCAGCCATCCGGTATCCATTAGATGTTGGACCTTGTATTTAAGGGCCAAGCATTTTTCGACGGAATGCCCCGGGGCACCCCCATGGTACTTGCAAGTTGCGTTAGGGTCATACCACTTCGGGAAAGGGGGTTCGAGGACCCTTCCGGGAGTTACCACGGCCAAATGATTGGCGATGAGGGATGGTAGAAGATCTTCGTACGTCATCGGGAGCGGGGTGAATTCCGGCAATGGCCTCGGAGGGAAGTTCCTTGTCGTGTTGGAATTACCGGCCGGTCGAGCCGTGTTCGGAGTTGGAACTTGGGGAGCTTCCCTCTGGGTGGGTGCCTTAGGCTGCACGGGTGTTGAACTAGAGGCGTTCCCAGCATGAGCCGAGAAGCTTGGGTGATGTTGCGCGTACTGATGGGTACCATGAGGTGTTTGCTGGGGTTTGACCCATGCGGTTGTTGAAGAGACGGCATGGGCATCTCCTTCCTTCCTTTTTGCCCCTGTTGCCCCGATTCTTTTGGCGTTCACGTTTGTGGAGGAAACGTAATCAAACTTTCCTCTCTTCAATCCAACCTCGATTCTTTCCCCGGCAAACACCAGATCCGCAAAGCTGGACGGCATGTAACCCACTAGCTTCTCATAGTAGAACACTGGCAGAGTGTCTACCATCATGGTGATCATCTCTCTCTCAACCATGGGAGGAGCTACTTGTGCCGCCAAATCCCTCCATCGCTGCGCATATTCTTTAAAGGTTTCACCCTCTTTCTTAAACATATTCTGCAGTTGAGTACGGTCAGGAGCCATATCAGAATTGTACTGATACTGCCTTAGGAAGGCGGTAATCAGATCCTTCCAAGTACGGATACGGGAAGCTTCCAAATTAGTGTACCACACTACCGCAGCTCCGGCCAAGCTATCCTGAAAGAAGTGTATCAACAGCTTTTCATCTTTAGAATGAGCGCCCATCTTACGGCAGTACATTTTGAGATGGTTTTTGGGACAAGTCGTCCCTTTATACTTGTCGAAGTCCGGCACTTTGAATTTCGGGGGAATAACAACATCGGGTACTAAGCAAAGATCCGTCATGTCTGCAAACGGATAGTCCCCAAATCCTTCCACAGCCCTCAATCTTTCCTCAAGGAGATCGAGCTTCCTCCTTTCTTCAATTGCCGGGGGCGGCCCTTCCATAGACAAAACTATTGGCGATGCTGCGATGTTGGGTTGGGGCAACGTGCCTGGTGCCGGCCCTTCGGGGATCGGGGGATAAAACTCGACATCCCTCCGAGCATAATCTTGAGGGTCTTTATGGACTTCGTCGGGCTGCTGAGGAGGCTCTTTTTCATGGACGGGAGAAGCAATGTGGCCCGCATCTTCTTGCAAGATGGGTGGTGAATAGTTGGGCGGCAATCCATAAGGGTAAGCCGCTCGGTTGTATCCCAGGTGAGGGCTGCCATCGTGCCCCAGTGTGTCCCTTCCCCGTCCTACTATGTTTGAGGGAGGATGGTGCGTAGTTGCCAAGAGAGTCGGGTCTGCTTCGGCAGCCGAACTGACAGCGGCGGCAGTGGCCGCGTTTTTCTCCATGAGCTGTTTCATACCTAACATGGCCTCCATCATGGAGGCCATTTGTTCTTTCAGAGCCGACATGTCGGCTTTCATCTGTTCCTGCGTCTCCTCTTGATCACCCATCGTTCTAGATTTGGATCTGGTGCGATAGGGATCCCTTGCGGCGCGTTTAGTTATGGTGTTTTTCCCTAAAAAACCAAACGTGAGGAGTGGGTAAAGAAAGAAAATGCATGCTAGAAATGAGATGTAGGAGTGATTTGATTTGCACAAGCTTTTTGGAGTAGAAACATGGGACCAACTCATTTTATTTCAAAAAGGAAGTCATATCTAGTCAAGGTCTGAGAGACCATACAAGTTTCCTAACGATTTCTAATTATGTGGGCCATTAAGTCTATCATATGCTGACAATAGCCGAGAAGCCCATGAATCTCTTCGGGGGCGGAGTAGGTGTCTGCCATCGCCTTGGCCTTGGCTAACAATCGGGGAAGTTCTTGACTCCCGTTCAAGGTAAGGGCAAACCGATCCATCCACATGGTTGCCTCTTGGTGTAAAGAGTCGATCACCCTTCCTCTAGCCTCTTTTTCCGCGTATACTTGGGCATACTCATCCGCGATTCTATGCTCGTGGGCCGTGGCTAGACCTAACTCTTCTTGGTACTTGGCGATGATAGCTAGCATGTTGGTCTCCGTCTCGCATAAACGCTGAGACAAGCTTCTTTTGGACCTTGAACAGGCAACTAACTCCTCTTTCAAAACCATGCTATGTGCTCGCGACTGGTCCCTTTCCTCCCTTCGCAACTTGAGTTCATTATTGCTACCCCATAGGGCTCCGCGAAATTTGTTCCGGCCATACTCTTCCTTGCGAGCCCTCTTGGTCTCTCGTTCAAGGGCTCTTGCGATAATTGCATTCTCTTCCCGTAACCCGGCACACTCCTTCCGAACGTGTGTAGCAGCCAACTTGAACTTCTCCTTGGCGAGTTTTGCCTTTCCTAACTCGCTTTTGAGAGCTTGGACTTCCTCGTCCTCTTCCGGTGCTTCAAAATTCTCTTCGCTGACGACTTTTAACTTGGCGAGCCAATCTAAACCTCGTATGCGAACTTTCAGCCATTCGTGGTACCCACCAATGATGCCATTACGAATGCCTCTAAGCTCTTGATCTTTCCTTAACGGGGTTTCCCATGCCTTATGGATTCTTTGTATAGTCTTGGAATTTTGTGCGCCGAGATCCCTCACAAGGAAAGGAGACATGCTTTCTTCCGTCGGTGCTCCCCTCATGGGGTACCCTAGTTGTCTTATAGCGAGCGTGGGATTGTAATTAATACAACCCCTCGTTCCTACCAGCGGAATGTTTGGGTATCTTCCACATGAGAAAAGGACTCCTTCTTTTCCTTCCTTCCATCGGGGGAACCAACTGATTGTTCTACTTCCTATCCCGGCCAAGAGCTGGCCCCAATCCATTCTCCTCTTTTCAGTACACGAGCGATGGCTCAGGAGCGGACATGGATGTCTTGTGTCTTGTTGGAACAAGTGTGAAACCAACCAAACACAGAGGGCGGGTAAGCAACAGATGATCCGTGCGCTACTCTTCTCGCACCTTCGGTCAAATGTGTCAAGTAGATCTGCCAAGACAGCTACCACCGGACTTTCCTTGCTATGGTGGTAGGCAAGGAAAGCGTCGATTGCTGCTAGGCCTACCAAACCATCCACGTTTGGAAAGAGGACGACCCCAAAAATTAGCAAAGCTAACACATCCATAAACGGGACCCATTCTCCTTGATTGGCCATACCCCTCGCTTTGTCTTCTAGGTACTTCTGTGGTAGGCCCGCTATGCCGTTCCGAGTCTGTTTTATGCGGTCCAAACCTCTTGCGGAATCCTTGACCACAGTTGCAATTCTGCTCAAGGAGGGGAGACATCCGGAGGAAAGATATGGTTTTCTTCCCCCGAGAGGACATCCTAGAATTTCTTCAAATTCTTCAATGGTTGGTACTAATTGGAAGTCTCCGAATGTGAAGCATCTCAAAGGCTGGTCGTAGTATTGGGTGAGTGATGCAATGGCTTCTATGGACACTTCTGCTATGGTCAACTCTAAGATCTTTCCGTAAGTCTTGCGGAAGGCTTGCATTTGGAGGGGTTCCATCAACCGCCCTAATTCCTTGATGCTGGTGGTATCTGGGCTTTTGACCTTGACTTGGTAGAACCTCTTGCCGGTTTGATTTGTTCCCATGCTTACTAAAGTGAGACAAAAGCTGGTGCAAATCAAAACTCCGATATCTCATGGGTGGGATGGATGAATGCATGAAGAAATGCATATGACACAGATGCAATTTAGGAAAGCGGGGGTCCGGGGAATTTGTCCCCTTCTTAGATACGACGTCTAGGGGTAGCGAAATGCCCCAACGCACGTTTTTAAGAAGGCGACACGGACCCTCCGTTGGTTGGTTTACAGCAGGGATCAAGACAGAACCCATATGCAATGCCTATGCAAAAGACACAATGCGGGAATGTGCACAGTATGACAATATTTACCGAACATAAGCAAAAGGGTATATGATACTCATGCATGGCAGTGTGAAAAATGGCACGCAGCGTGTTTGCTTCGTGCCCCTATTTAAGGGACCTATAAGGGAGAGAACTAACAAGGCTTTTAGCAATAATCCCCAAGGTAGTTATATCTCTCTTGATGGTTTCTAGAGGTATCATCCCCTTTGAAGAACATATTGTAGCAGTAAGGACTACTAGCAACAATAGGTTTTCAAAGAGAAAAGCTCTAGATGAGGGTTCACTGTAATCAAGCAAGTCGGAGACCTAGCATGATCACAGATTCACCTCCACTCCTTATGCTCCCATGAACCCGGGTATAGGGCCCTTTTTCACTCACAGTGTGTGCAAATAGTGTTGGTGTTTGTGTGCATCAAATGAATAAATATTTACCTCATGCATACATTCTAAAACACACTAAAAGCAACAGATAGTTTATATACACAAGAACATAAGACAAATAAAGGGAAACCAACAAAGGAGAAAGTCATGATAAAACATTGCACAAGATTAAATGGCCTAACTCTCTAAAAATGGTCCCCAGTGGAGTCGCCAACTGTCGCAACCTACCCTTCGGTGGGAGGGCGACGCGAGACTCGCGGGATGCGTGTTCCACGAAAGGAATACGCGCGGAGTCGCCACCAACGTTTATTTGAGGAAAACGTCGGAAAAACCGGAAAAGACGCGATCTACGAACTTTTAAGTGAAAGGTTCGGGAGTTGTATTTACGCACGGGGAAGGTATTAGCACCCCACACGTCCGTCCCAAGGGACGGCAGGCTTTAATCGAATGTGCAAACATGACTTTGATTTTTATGTTCCCTTTTATGTTCTTATATCCTTTATACCCTTTTTATATTTTCTCTTTTTGTGGTCGACAAGGGTGTTTCCCTTTGCTCCTACGTATTCCTCAATTTGGGATGAGAAAATCAGACCTACGTAGTTCTTTCTTTATCAAATGATTCTTTTTTACTTAAGTGGTGATCATTTTAAGGCGTTGGACCTTTAAAAATGATCCATTTTACTTAGTGAGAAATTGAAATGACAAACTTCAAAAGCCTATTTTTGTGGACGAGCTTGACTAGGCGAGTTGATTTTAGCCTTAGTTTCACTTTAGTTATTAATCAATTCGATTAAGAATGAGAAATCCCAAAGAGAAAACGTCCGATTGATTTTCCGCTTTATTTTACTAAAAGATGTTTTTTGATTATTTATATTATTTTTTTACCCTTTTTTGATTTCCAACGTGGTTACGGCACGACCGAACGGTCGGAATTTATTTTAACCGAAGTTAACGGATAATATAATTCAAACGTTCGGTGGAAATTTATTTTATTTTTAAGTTAAGCGAGAAATGACTTAAGTAAAATGGCTTAAGCACGTCAACAGGGGGTATAAAAAGTAAACAAAACGAGAATAAAAATGCACGAAACACAATGTGGACCACTACGGGTTCATAGAATGAATCGAAAAGCTTGGTTCGAGGTACTTACCCGTTGAAGATCGAAGAACGATGAAGAACGAATGAAGAACGTTGAAGAACGGTTGAAAGCTTTGTGAGATTCCTCACGGAAAACGTTACGGAAACGTTTCGGAAGCGCCTCGGCTTAGATTTTCTTCACGGAAACAATTTTTCCAAGCAAATTCGAAAGAGAGAGAAGTGCCTAAGGGGGGTGGCCCTTTCCTTCTTGCTTTCCTCCCCTATTTATAGCAAAATAGGGGAGGTGGTTGCCGCCCAGCTCGCCCAGGCGAGCAGGGTTGCTTCCTCCAGAAGCAACCGCCTTCTGGAGGAATCTTCTGGAGGGCCCAAATGGGCCTGGGTGCTATTTGCACCCCCATTTTTACTTAGTACACCCCCCTCTGCTATTTTTTGGTGATTCTTTTTTTGTAAAGTTACGGAAACTTACGAATTCCGTAACGATACTTGTTTTCTTTCCGTAATGTTACGGAACCTTGCGGATTACATAATCATCCCCTTTTTGACTTACGGAATGTTACGGAACCTCACTTAATTATGCAACGATGCTTCCATTTGATTTCCGGTGTGTCACGGAAACTTACGGATTGTGCATCAATATTTTTTTGGTTTTTCGGCATGTCCTGGAATTTCACAAATTGCCTAATGATGGGTGCCAAGCACCTCACGAGGACCAAAGAATGGTCGCACGTCATCGAGCAAAGGTCCCCGGACGAAATTAGGGTATGACAACGGCGTTGCCCCAGTTGATGTCCGCACTGAAGTTCGGTAAGCGTGTAACGCGAATGGGAGCATTTCGTGCCAATCTCTGTATGACACAGTCATCTTTTGGATAATCTTTTTGATATTCTTATTGGCCGCTTCCACGGCTCCATTCATCTTTGGCCGGTAGGGTGTGGAATTGTGATGCTGGATTTTAAACACCTCGCACATTTCCCCCATCATCTTGTTATTCAGGTTGGTGCCGTTGTCCGTGATAATCTTCCTTGGCAAACCATATCGGCAGATGATCTATTTCTTAATGAACCTGACCACCACACCCCTCGTGACATTGGTATAGGAGGCCGCCTCGACCCACTTGGTAAAATAATCTATCGCCACAAGGATGAAGTGATGACCATTCGAGGCCTTGGGCTCAATGGCCCCGATGACATCTATTCCCCACATGGAGAAAGGTCAAGGGGCGGACATGACATTCAGAGGATGTGGTGGGGCATTGACATTATCTGCGAACGCTTGACATTTGTGGCATTTCCTCACATGGACATAACAATCACTTTCCATGGTAAGCCAGTAATAACCTGCTCTTAGGATCTTCCTGGCCATAGCATGCCCGTTGGCGTGCGTTCCAAACAAGCCCTCATGGACTTCCTCGATCATGTGATTTTCCTCCCTGGCATCCACACACCGCAGGAGTGTCATGTCATGATTTCTCTTATACAGTATACTTCCACTCATGAAGAAACCGGCTGCCAACCTTCTCAATGTCCTGTTATCATTGTCGGCAATCTCTGGCGGGTATTCTTTGCTTACGACATATCGCTTGATGTCGAAATACCAAGGCTTTCCGTCCCGTTCCTCTTCTACTTGGCAACAATGCGCGGGTTTGCCACGACACCAAAATTCAATGTAGGGTAAATCCCCGTGCGGCGTTAGCTGGAACATAGACGCCAAAGTAGCAAGCGCATCCGCCATTTGATTTTCCTCGTGGGGAACATGATGGAAAGAGATCTCATCAAAGGTTTTAGCCAATTCCTTGATATAGGCTTTGTAGGGTATCAGCTTGGGATCTCTAGTTTCCCATTCCCCTCTCAGCTGATGGATTACCAACGCTGAGTCGCCATACACCTTGAGTAGTTTGACATTGGAGTCAATTGCTACCTGGACGGCCCGGGCACATGCTTCATATTCGGCCATGTTGTTGGTGCAGTCGAATCCTAGCCTGGCTGTAAAAGGTACGCATTGATTGTCCGGAGAGACCAATACTGCCCCAACGCGATGGCCTAGAATGTTTGACTCTCCATCAAACCATACGGTCCATTTGTCCCAATCTTCGTCCAATTTTTCCTCAAACAAGGCCATGATGTCCTCATCCGGGAATTCAGGATGCATGGGCTAGTAGTCGTTAAGAGGCTGTTGAGCCAAATAGTCTGCTAAGGCGCTTCCTTTTATCGCCTTTTGGGTGACGTAGACTATATCAAACTCGGATAGCAGGACTTGCCACTGGGCGAGTCGTCCCGTGAGAGCTGGCTTTTCAAAGATGTACTTAACCGGGTCCATCTTGGATATCAACCAGGTAGTATGGCTAAGCATGTACTGCCTTAGGCGATGGGATGCCCATACTAAAGCACAACACGTTCTTTCGAGCAACGAGTAATTCATTTCACAGGTCGTGAACTTCTTACTTAGGCAGTAAACAGCGCGCTCTTACTTAGGTGTTGCCCCAGCATACACCCCATTGACTCGTCTAAGATTGTCATGTACAAGATGAGAGGCCTTCCAGGTACTGGTGGCATAAGCACGGGAGGATTCATAAGGCACTTTTTGATCCTTCCAAAAGCCTCTTGGCAATCCTCATTCCAGCGATCAGTTTGGTTTTTGCGTAAGAGTTTGAACAACGGCTCACAAATGGCGGTGAGCTGCTGATGTGCCATCATTTTCTTCTATTTTCTAAACCCTTTTTGCACCATTTTAATTATTGATTGGTCTTAATTGTCAATTAATTAGGCAGTTTTATTATTTGGGCTCATTTAGCTAATTTGATGTTTTTAATCTAATTTCAGGAATTAATGAAACATTGGGCTTAATCCGGATTTTGGTTGTGGACTTGAAGAGGGCAAATAAAGCAGCGCTTACCTTAGTTAATTTCTAATTAGGAAATTTCGCAATTTTATTTTATGTTGTTCAGTGTTTATTTCGTTTTGGGCCAGAGTATTGTAATAGGGCCCAGGGACTTTGAGTGACTCTTTTTAAATAGTTGCCTTGGGATTTGTGCAGGGCATTCTATTCTGCTATGCTATTTTCATTATTCAGAGCTTTGGTTTTAGGTTTTCACGTTTTTCTGTTCCCTTGTTACAGTTTTCGTTCTTAATGCAAATTTTCGATTTTTGCTTCTAATTACGAGTTCATTCTTGCTTCTTCTTCTACTTTCATTTATGTTCTTGTTCATTTATGTTTCTGCTTCATGTTTCATTTGCGTTTTCTATTTGAATCCATGGAAGGCTAGAATTTCTGGTGTTGTTTCCTTTTGAGGACGAAGCCCAACTCTCTTTGAGGTTTCGTTTGTAATGTGGTTTCCTGGCAATTCTCCCTTCACCAGTATCCCAATTTCGTGAATATTAATCAGTGCACGCTTCGTGTTCGATTAATTGCCTCTGAGCCTAACTTGCGTTCATGCTTAATGGACGAAGGGCTAATTGGTGTATGTGGTGCCTAATCACGTATTGAAAACCCTAAGTTGATTTTCGCTTAGTAAATTGAAATAGGGTTGGATTAAGTGGTTGACTGTTAGGGACGAATTCTCCATAACCCAGGATAAGAGAGTGGCTTCTGAATCAGAGGAAACAACCCGTTTTTAATATTAGTAGTTTCGTATTCCATTTTATTTGTTCTACTCTTTAATTACCAAATAACCAAACCCCCCCCCCCATCGTTACTGTTACTGCAAGTATATTATGAACATTTGGCTTGTCACTGCTCGTTGGGAAACGACCTAGGATCACTTCCTAGTTACTGCATTTTCATGTTTATTTGATTCGGGTACGGCCTCGATCAAATTTGGCGCCGTTGCCGGGGAGCAGTGTCCAAAGGTTCATAATAGCTAGCTAGTGTTGTGTGTTTAATCCTTTCGTGTTTTATGTTTAATTGTTAGTATTGTGTTACTATGTGTGTTAGTGTTGTTTAGTGTCCTGGTATTTTGTTTAATGTGTGTTCTGTTTCAGTTTTCCCATTAAGCGTTTCCCCTGTTTCAGTCTTGGGTGTTTTGTTGTGAAGATTGTGCTTGAAAACAGAGTAGTAGTAGAAATCAGCTTGCGGAAAAAGAGAGTTGTAGTAGAAATCAATTAGAGACGGATTTTAGCGACCACCCATGCTGAATTATTTGGGATTTTTTTTTTTAGTAGCTAGGGTTGTTATTTTTGGCTGAATTTTTTTGTGGTAACTTCTTTTAATCCATATTTTGTGGGAAAAATAGCTAGAGACTTTAGTTTGGTCAGATTTGAAAGTTTCAAAAAACTAGCAAATTTTGTGTTTGTCAAAACTTCAAACGGCCATAACTTTTGCTCCGGTTATCAGAATCGCAATTATTATATATGCATTTGGGGTAGAAAAAAATTTCCTACGCCGTGGCAGCCGGCCACGGCCGAGGTCTCCACCGTCCAAAAAAAGCGATTCTGTCAAAAGTTTTTTATTTTTCAAGTTTTATTCACTTATTTTTCTTAACCTACCAATTTTAGCTTTCATAGTTAGACTTTGAATTTTTGTCTGAAATTTTTTGTGCTATCTTCTCATCATTTTATAAGGTTGCTCACAAAATTTCAAGTCATTTGGATATCATTTGAGGGTAGCTGTAGTTCAAACCTACACCTTTATTTACATGACAAGGCAACTAGCTGTGTGCATGCTGAATGTAGTGTATGACTAGAGGCAATCCATCTGACTTACAACCCTTTGATCTTGAGATAGATAGGACATTTCATAGATTAGTTAAGCATCATTTTATACCTTTTGATCATTTTGAGCATTCCATAACTAGGGAATCTGTGCATTCTGTTATTGGTGATTTTGAACATCCTGATCTTGAGCATTATAATTTTGAGCATTCTGATTCGGAGCATTCTGATTTTGCACATTCTGAGAACATGGCACAACCTCCACCTCGTGAGAGGACTCTAAGGGAAATGGCTGCACCTGATTTCACCTATGAAAGCTTGTGCATCCAATACCCTGATGAGGATGTCCCATATGTTCTTCAAACTGGACTGATTCATTTGCTTCCAAAGTTTCATGGCCTTGCAGGTGAAGACCCGCACAAACATTTGAAAGAATTTCACATTGTCTGCTCCACCATGAAACCCCCAGATGTCCAAGAGGATCACATATTTCTGAAGGCTTTTCCTCATTCATTAGAGGGAGTGGCAAAGGACTGGTTGTATTACCTTGCTCCAAGGTCCATCACGAGCTGGGATGACCTTAAGAGAGTATTCTTAGAAAAAATTTTCCCTGCTTCCAGGACCACAGCCATCAGGAAGGATATCTCAGGTATTAGACAACTCAGTGGAGAGAGCCTGTATGAGTACTGGGAGAGATTTAAGAAACTATGTGCCAGTTGCCCCCACCATCAGATTTCAGAACAGCTTCTTCTCCAATATTTTTATGAAGGACTCAGTAATATGGAGAGAAGTATGATAGATGCTGCCAGTGGTGGAGCCCTTGGAGACATGACTCCTGCTGAAGCCAGAAATTTAATTGAGAAGATGGCCTCCAACTCCCAGCAGTTTAGCGCCAGAAATGATGCCATAGTCATTAGAGGAGTGCATGAGGTAGCTACAAACCCATCTGCATCATCTGAAACTAAGAAGCTTGAAGGCAAACTGGATGCGTTGGTCAACTTGGTAACCCAGCTGGCCTTGAATCAAAAATTTGTACCTGTCGCAAGGGTTTGTGGTTTGTGCTCCTCTGTTGACCACCATACAGACCTTTGCCCTTCCATGCAGCAACCTGGAGCAATTGAGCAGCCTGAAGCTTATGCTGCAAATATTTACAATAGACCTCCTCAACCTCAGCAGCAAAATCAACCACAGCAGAGCAATTATGACCTTTCCAGCAACAGATACAACCCTGGATGGAGGAATCACCCTAACCTCAGATGGTCCAGCCCTCAGCAACAACAACAGCAGCCTGCTCCTTCCTTCCAAAATGCTGCTGGCCCAAGCAAACCATACATTCCTCCACCAATCTAACAACAGCAACAACCCCAGAAACAGCCAACAGTTGAGGCCCCTCCACAACCTTCCCTCGAAGAACTTGTGAGGCAAATGACTATGCAGAACATGCAGTTTCAGCAAGAGACCAGAGCCTCCATTCAGAGCTTAACCAATCAGATGGGACAATTAGCTACCCAATTGAATCAACAACAGTCCCAGAATTCTGACAAGCTGCCTTCTCAAGCTGTCCAAAATCCCAAAAATGTCAGTGCCATTTCATTGAGGTCGGCAAAGCAGTGTCAAGGACCTCAACCCATAGCACCTTCCTCATCTGCAAATGAACTTGCCAAACTTCACTCTATTGCAGAAAAAGGTGATGACAAAAATCTACCTAACAATTTCTGTGCAGGTGAATCTTCTTCCACAGGTAATGCTGATTTGCAGAAGCAGCACATTCCCCCTCTTCCATTCCCTCCAAGAGCAGTTTCCAACAAAAAAATGGAAGAGGCAGAGAAAGAGATCTTGGAAACGTTTAGAAAAGTAGAGGTAAACATACCTCTGTTGGATGCAATAAAGCAAATTCCAAGATATGCCAAATTCTTGAAGGAGCTGTGCACTAATAAGCGGAAGCTTAAAGGAAGTGAACGAATTAGCATGGGCAGAAATGTCTCCGCATTGATTGGTAAATCTGTTCCTCAAATTCCTGAAAAATGCAAAGATCCAGGTACATTCAGCATACCTTGTATTATAGGGAATAGTAAGTTTGACAATGCCATGCTAGATTTAGGAGCCTCTGTTAGTGTTATGCCTCTGTCGATTTTTAATTCTCTATCTCTAGGTCACTTACAGTCAACTGATGTGGTAATTCATTTAGCTAATAGAAATGTTGCCTATCCTGTTGGTTTCATAGAAGATGTCTTAGTTAGAGTTGGTGAACTGATTTTCCCTGTTGATTTTTATATCTTGAATATGGAAGATGGATTTTCTCAAGGATCAATTCCCATCATTCTAGGCAGACCCTTTATGAAAACTGCTAGAACTAAGATAGATGTTTATGCAGGCACACTGTCCATGGAGTTTGGTGATATAACTGTTCATTTTAATATTCTAGATGCTATGAAATACCCATCTGAAGATCTTTCTGTATTTCGTGCTGAAATAATTGACCATGTTGTTGATGAATACATGACTGATCTTTATTCTAATCTGCATGCCTCTCACTCTTCATGCATTGAGTCTGAAATTGTACTTGATCATATGTCTGAATTTGATGCTGAGAGTGAATCTGAGAGCGATATTGATTGCATGCCTGGTGGTGGTGTTTTACCTCTTGAGATTGATTTTATAGAGTCAGATAGGACTAACCATGTTTCAGGAAGTACACATACCTCTGACTTTCTTTATGAGGTAAAGGCTGAGAAACCATCTCCTTCTACCACTGTCCAGCCGACCACACCAGAATTGAAGCCTCTGCCATCAAATTTAAAATACGCTTACTTGGATGATAGCAAGAGTTTTCCCGTGATTATATCTGCCTCCCTTGCTGATGAGCAAGAGGAGAAGTTGTTGTCAGTTCTCAAGAAGCATAAGAAGGCTATAGGCTGGACCCTGGCGAACATTCCTGGTATTAGCCCATCCACATGTATGCATCGAATAAATTTAGAGGATGGAGCTAAACCAGTAAGACAGCCACAGAGAAGACTCAACTCGGTGATTCTTGATGTAGTGAAGAAGGAGATAACCAAGCTTTTGCAAGCTGGAATCATTTATCCTATCTCCGACAGCCAATGGGTGAGTCCCGTCCAGGTAGTCCCGAAAAAGACTGGCCTCACAGTGATCAGAAATGAGAAGGAGGAGCTGATTCCTACTCGGGTGCAGAACAGTTGGAGAGTCTGCATTGACTATAGGAGGCTGAACCAGGTTACCAAAAAGGACCATTTTCCCCTGCCATTCATTGACCAGATGCTTGAACGCCTGGCAGGTAAATCCACTACTGTTTCCTTGATGGTTTTTCTGGTTATATGCAAATTACTATTGCTCCTGAGGATCAGGAAAAGACCACATTCACCTGCCCCTTTGGCACTTTTGCTTATAGGAGGATGCCTTTCGGCCTGTGCAATGCCCCTGGTACCTTCCAGCGGTGCATGATTAGTATTTTCAGTGATTTTTTAGAAAATTGCATAGAGGTGTTTATGGATGATTTCACTGTATATGGATCCTCTTTTGATGGCTGTTTGAATAGTTTGGAAAAAGTTTTGAATAGATGCATTGAAACTAACCTTGTTCTAAATTTTGAAAAATGTCATTTCATGGTTGAGCAAGGTATAGTTTTAGGCCACATTATTTCCAATAAGGGTATTGAAGTAGATCCTGCAAAAATTTCTGTTATTTCACAATTGCCTTACCCCTCTTGTGTGCGAGAGGTGCGATCTTTTCTTGGTCATGCAGGATTCTACAGGCGCTTTATAAGGGATTTTAGCAAAGTAGCCCTTCCACTGTCCAACTTGTTGCAAAAGGAGGTGGAGTTTGACTTTAATGACAGATGCAAAGAGGCTTTTGATTGCCTCAAAAGAGCGTTAACTACCACCCCCATCATCCAGGCACCCGATTGGACAACCCCTTTTGAGCTTATGTGTGATGCATCAAATTATGCATTGGGGGCTGTCCTTGCTCAGAAAATTGATAAATTGCCTAGGGTGATATATTATGCTTCTAGAACTTTAGATGCTGCCCAAGCAAATTATACTACTACTGAGAAAGAGCTTCTAGCCATAGTTTTTGCTCTTGAAAAATTTCGATCTTATTTGCTTGGTACTCGCATTATTGTTTATACTGACCATGCAGCTCTAAAGTACTTGTTGAAGAAGGCTGATTCTAAGCCTAGGTTGATCCGATGGATGCTCTGGCTCTAAGAGTTTGACTTGGAGATCCGTGATAGGAGCGGAGCACAAAATCTAGTTGCTGATAATTTGAGTCGGATCGAACGTGTCTTTGATGCAGATTCACCTATTCAGGATGATTTCCCGGATGATCATTTGTATATATTGTATAGTATTTCTGACTCTCTTTCTACTCCCTGGTTTGCTAACATTGTCAATTATTTAGTTGCCTCTGTTTTTCCTCCCTTAGCATCTAAGGCCCAAAACGATAAGATTAAAAGTGATGCTAAGCATTTTATTTGGGATGACCCCTACTTGTGGAAATTGTGCAGTGATCGGGTCATTAGACGGTGCATTCCAGATCATGAGACTGACTCAGTCCTGCAGTTCTGTCATTCTTCCGCACCGGGAGGTCATCTGGGTGTTCAAAGGACAGCTCGCAAAGTGCTTGATTGTGGTTTTTATTGGCCCACCATCTTTAAAGATGCGTGGAAGATCTGCAGCACTTGTGAGCAGTGTCAGAGAGCAGGAAATACACTTACATGGCGACAACAAATGCCTCAGCAACCTATGCTATTATGTGAGGTGTTTGATGTCTGGGGTATAGATTTCATGGGTCCTTTTCCTGTCTCTTTTGGTTATGTTTATATTCTCCTTGCAGTTGATTATGTTTCAAAATGGGTGGAAGCCAAGCCCACTAGAACTAATGATGCTAAAGTTGTCGCAGACTTTGTCAGGTCTAATCTGTTTTGCAGGTTTGGAGTACCTAAAGCAATTGTTAGTGATCAAGGAACCCATTTTTGCAACAGGACAATGCATGCCCTGCTTAAAAAGTACGGGGTGGTACACAGGGTATCCACACCATACCACCCCCAGACTAATGGACAGGCAGAAATTTCTAACAGGGAAATCAAGAGAATTCTAGAGAAGATTATGCAGCCAAGCAGGAAAGATTGGAGTACCAGGCTTGATCATGCTCTCTGGGCACATCGGACTGCCTACAAAGCACCCATAGGAATGTCTCCTTATCGGGTTGTCTTTGGAAAGGCATGTCATCTTCCAGTGGAAATTGAGCACAAAGCATACTGGGCAGTGAAGACTTGCAACTTCTCTATGGATCAAGTTGGCGAGGAAAGGAAGTTGCAACTGAGTGAGTTAGATGAAATCCGCCTAGAAGCCTACGAGAATGCCAAGTTCTACAAAGAAAAGACCAAGAAGATCCATGATAGCATGATAGTTAAAAAAGATTTCGTGGTTGGGTAAAAAGTGTTATTGTATAATTCTATGCTTGGACTCATGAGTGGTAAGTTGAGGTCTAAGTGGATTGGTCCTTTTGTTGTTACTAATTTTTTTCCTTATGGTACAGTTGAGATCAAAAGCGACTCCACAAATAAGAGCTTCAAGGTCAACGGAAATCGACTTAAGCCATTCCTCACGAACCCTTCTTTAGTGGACGTAGTGGTGGAAGAGACTTCCTTACTCCACCCTACTCTTCCTCCACCATGACTTAGGGAGTTTTTCTTTTCCTATCTCCTTCTTTGCTTTTATTACACTTGTCCGATTCTCTTTGATGATTTAATTGTTTTTAATCTTTTAATTGTGCTACATTGAGGACAATGTGTTGTTTAAGTATGGGGGGGAGTGTTCTTTGGTTTTGCTAGTTTTGTTGGTTTTGTTAATTTGTTAGTTGTGTTAATTTGTTAATGTTGTTAGTTTCATCGGATTTTCAGTTTAATATTTTGGGTCAATTTCGTGTGCACGTACGACTTTGCATGTTTTTCTTTGAATTATAGGATATGTTCAAGAAATGGGTAATATTTTTGAAAATAAAAGTTCTTGACATTTTGTGACTTGAAATCCTTGATTCTTCTCTACATGTCATGATAGTTTTGAAAGCTCAATTTGAAAGTGATGATTTTACCTTTGTGAGAATTTGAGCCATCCATCATTATAATCATTTGGTGTGTTTTGCCCCATTGATTGATTGCACAATAGCCTTGGCTTGATTCTTGTTGATGCGTCCTAATGCATATTTAGAAATGATTAAGGCAATTTTGTTCTTATAAGCTTCTAGCCAAATAGACTTACCTTGAATTAATTCCTTTGATAACCCTTTTGAGCCTTGTTTCCCTTTCCTTGTTTTGAAGCTCACTACAAGCCTTAAGTGAAAAACCATGATATTACCATATCCTTAAGGAATTTTGGAGCTTTGGAATTGTTTTGGGAATAAGTGTGGGGGGTTTTTGTTTCATTGGACAACTTGTTTTGTTGGCTATGCTTCATGATGTATTTTGGGCCATACTTGATGTACATTGTATATTGGTTAAATGTTGGACATGCTGAATGAAATGTTGCTTCTCAAAGGCTAAAGAGTAAAAAAAAAAAAAAAAAAAAAAAAATCGAAAAAAAGAAAAAGAAAAGCAATAAAGTTGAGTGAATAAGATCTTAAATGGCACAAGAATGATGAAACTCTTGGTTCTACTCTTCATGTTTAATTTTTATCTTTACTTCTTTTTATTTTCTTATTTTTTTTCTTAATATGCACTTATTCCCCTTTGCTCCTCTATTCCTTTGGGATTTAGCCACTTATTCCATATTTCTCCATACCTTGTCCTTGGCCCCAATACAACCTTAAAAGACCTTTTGATCCTCATGTGCTTGTGTTTATGGGTTGATTTTCAATTTTAGAATCTTGCCAATGGCCTTCACCTTTTCGGGGTCTACCTCTATCCCTTTCTGGCTCACGATGAAACCAAGCAATTTCCCTGATTTGACCCCAAAGGTACACTTGGCGGGGTTCAACCTTAATTGATATTTCTTAAGCCTTTCGAACAACTTCCGCAGGTTGACAAGGTGTTCTTCCTCAGATTTAGATTTAGCAATTATGTCGTCCACGTAGACCTCGATTTCTCGATGCATCATATCATGGAACAAGGCCACCATGGCCCGTTGATAAGTTGCCCCGGCATTCTTGAGTCCAAAGGACATCACCTTGTAACAGAACGTTCCCCACAGGGTGACGAAGGTAGTCTTTTCCATATCCTCTGGCACCATCTTTATCTGATTATAACCGGAGAAACCGTCCATGAAGGAAAATAAAGCGAAATTGGCCGTGTTATCCACGAGGATATCGATGTGTGGCAAAGGAAAATTGTCCTTGGGACTGGCCCAATTCAGGTCCCGATAATCCACACACATTCGTACTTTCCCATCTTTCTTAGGGACCAGTACAATGTTAGCAACCCATTCCGGATACCGAGCGACGGCCAGAAAACCAGCGTCAAATTGCTTCTTCACTTCTTCTTTTATCTTCAAGGATGTTTCGGGCTTCATCCTTCTCAGTTTCTGCTTTACCGGGGAACACTCGGGATTTAGAGGTGATCGGTGTTGTACAATGTCAGAACTCAAACCGGGCATATGTTGGTATGACCAAGCAAAGATGTCTTGGTAGTCTTTTAGCAGGATTATTAGTTCTTCACGGATAGGTGCGGTAATACCTGTGCCTATCTTTACTTCCCTTTTTCCACTGCCAATTCCTAAGTCTACTAGTTCTGTTTCTTCTTGATGAGGCTCCATTTCTTGGTCCTCATGGGCGACCATTCTTTCTAATTCTGGGGGAAGTCCCACATCCTCGTTTCCTTCATCTTCCGTTTGATTCATTTCTTGCTCGAAGTCGATAGGCGGGTCCCGGGTATTAGTACCTTCGGGGGACTCGTCATCGGATCTGCCGTTTCAGAAAAAGAAGTAAACATGCAAATGAATGAGAATGGGTAGAGACGTAGGAACAGATGAAGAAAGATCCTTGTATTATAAATTCAAAAACAAAAGACACAAAGCCTTAACAAAAGGAAAAACTCTAAAGCCTAGGCCCAACTATAGAGCTTTTTAAAATCGTAAAGGTTTACATTATGCTCGTTGCGTAAATGCCGGGGCGTTACTCCACTCGCCAATTTCCTAGCTGGAAATCAGGAGGGCATGGTCGTACCAAATCCAATGTACTCGGAACATCATCTTCGTATATCGCGAACACTTGACCTTCGTCTCCCATACCCGCGCTTATAAAGCTTCTACTTATGTGGCAGGGCGGGCTTCCTTCACTTTCTTGTCTCAACCGCGAGCTTTGACCACCGCTCTTTCTTCCCGCGATGCTTCTCTTTATATCCGCCTGAGTGGGTTTATAGCCTAAACTATACTTTCCACGATTTCCTTTGGCATTTATCAAGCTAGTTATGCCGCCATTGTCTTTGCCTAAACCCATTCCGGGTTCGTAACCGTTCCCCAACATAACTCGGGCCATCATTACTGCTGCATCGGACAGGCAAGTTTGCCCAGAGAAAGAGTCCACGGAGGAAATGCTTACCACCTCAAAAGACTGGAAAGCGGTTTCTAATGACTCCTCTGCGGCTTCCACATAAGGCGTAGAGGATGGGCAGCTCACCAAGATGTCTTCCTCGCCTGATACGATGACCAGATGCCCTTCCACTACGAATTTCAACTTTTGGTGGAGTGTTGAGGGAACAACTCCTACTGAGTGGATCCACGGGCGCCCCAACAGACAGCTGTAGGGGGGGTTAATATCCATTATTTGGAAGGTAACTTGGCAGGTGTGAGGGCCTATCTGTACTGGGAGATCGATCTCTCCCCTAACCTCTCGGCGAGTGCCGTCGAAGGCACGAACCACCATTGAACTCGGCTTTAAGTGGGAAGCATTGAATGGTAATTTCTCCAAAGTGCTCTTAGGCATCACGTTTAAACTGGAACCATTATCGATGAGCACTTTGGCTACGATATGGTCCATACACTTGACTGATACGTGCAAAGCCTTATTATGCCCTCTCCCCTCGGCGGGGATTTCTTCTTCGGCGAAGGCGAGATAGTTGTTGGCAGTGATATTATTGACCAGCCCTCCGAAACCTTCTATCGAGATATCTTGGGCCACGTGGGCCTCGTTCAAAACCTTCACTAGCAGAGCCCGATGAGGCTCGGAGCTCATGAGTAACTCCAACAGCGAGACCCTGGCCGGGGTTTTGTTGAGCTATTCGATAACCTTGAATTCGCTCTGCTGGATAATACGGAGGAACTCGCTGACTTCCTCTAGCGACACCTCCTTTTTACCATCCTTTTTCTCTGGAAGGCCTTTTTCCGGAATATCTTTATTCGAAGCGTGGGGTGCTTCGCCACCTTGTTCCTCCCCCACTTTTCCTTTTCCTTTGACGTCCACGGGTTGGACTGGTAGGTCCGGAGGCGCGAACACACGACCGCTACGGGTCACACCACTCAGCCCCGTGATATTTGTCCCCTTAGCCGACAACGAGCTGACGTCGGTGGCTTCTTCTTCCTCCCCCCTCGGAGGTGCATATCTCCATGGGACTGCGTGGCTATTTTGGTACGAGAAAGGAACAGGTTTAGCTGCTAAGGGGTGTCCAGGCTTTTGCGAAGCTGTGCCCTTAGTGAAGTATATCACCAAGGGTTTGGGCTTCGCAATACTGCTCCCATCCGTGGACTGCATGCATATATGCTGCTCTTCTTTTCCTTCATTGCCAACTTCCAGTTGACCTTGATCTATCATCCGCTGTAACAATTCCTCTACTCCCAAACACGTTTCCATGTCATGCGGCTCACCGGAATGCAGCAAACAGGAATCCTCCTTACACCCACCATGGGGAATCACACCTCCCTTTTGCAGGGCCTCAAAGATAAACCTCCTAGGGGTTGCCACATCCCTTAAAGGTTTAGACTTGCGCGGCCTATCGGACTCAACGGCGTTAATTGCTCCCCCTCCATGATTGGCGAGCGGGTTGGTTCTCACATTGGGCCGATCCTCTTGGAAGGTCAGCCATCCAGCATCCATTAAATGTTGGACGTAATTGAACTTTCCTCTTTTCAACCCTACCTCGATTCTTTCCCCGGCGAACACTAGGTCCGCGAAGCTGGACGACATGTAACCTACTAGCTTCTCATAGTAGAACACTGGCAGAGTGTCTACCATCATGGTGATCATCTCTCTCTCAACCATGGGAGGAGCTACTTGTGCCGCCAGGTCTCTCCACCGCTGTGCATATTCTTTAAAGGTTTCACCCTCTTTCTTGAACATATTCTGCAGCTGAGTGCGATCGGGAGCCATATCGGAATTGTACTGATATTGCCTTAGGAAGGCAGTAATCAGATCCTTCCAAGTACAAATACGGGAAGCTTCCAAATTAGTGTACCAAACTACTGCGGCTCCGGCCAAACTATCTTGAAAGAAGTGTATTAATAGCTTCTCATCCTTAGAGTGTGCGCCCATCTTGCGACAGTACATCTTGAGATGATTTTTGGGACAAGTCGTCCCTTTATACTTGTCGAAGTCAGGCACTTTGAACTTCGGGGGGATAACAACGTCGGGTACTAAGCAAAGATCCGTCATGTCTGCGAAGGGATAGTCCCCAAATCCTTCCACGGCTCTCAATCTTTCCTCGAGGAGATCGAGCTTCCTCCTTTCTTCAGTTGCCGGGGGCGGTCCTTCCGTGGACAAAACCATTGGTTGTGTCGTGATGTTGGGTTGAGGCAACGTGCTGGGTGCCGGTCCTTCGGGGATCAGGGGATAGAACTCGACATCCCTTCGAGCATAGTCTTGAGGGTCTTTGTGGGCCTCGTCGGGCTGTTGAGGAGGCTCTCTTTCAAGGACGGGAGAAGCAATATGGCCCGCATCGTCTTGCTAGACGGGTGGTGAGTAGTTGGGCGGCAATCCATAAGGGTAAGCCGCTCGGTTGTATCCCAGGTGAGGGCTGCCCTCATGCCCCAGTGTGTCCCTTCCCCGTCCTACTATGTTTGAGGGAGGATGGTGCGCAGTTGCCAAGAGAGTTGGGTCTGCTTCGGCAGCCGAACTGACAGCGGCAGCGGTAGTCGCGTTTTTCTCCATGAGCTGCCTCATTCCTATCATGGCCTCCATCATGGAGGCCATCTGTTCTTTCAGAGCCGACATGTCGGCTTTCATCTGTTCCTGTGTCTCCTCTTGATCACCCATCGTTCTAGATTTGGATCTGGTGCGATAGGGATGCCTTGTGGCGCGTTTAGTTATGGTGTTTTCCCCAAAAAAAAACCAAACGTGAGGAGTGGGTAAAGAAAGAAAGAATGCATGCTAGAGATAAAATGCAGGAGTGATTTTGATTCGCACAAGCTTTTTGAAGTAGAAACATGGGACCAACTCATTTTATTTCAAAAAAAGGTTGTATCTAGTCAAGGTCTGAGAGACCATACAAGTTTCCTAGCGATTTCTAATTATGTGGGCCATTAAGTCTATCATATGCTGACAATAGCCGAGAAGCCCATGAATCTCTTCGGGGGCGGAGTAGGTGTCCGCCATCGGCTTGGCCTTGGCTAACAAGCGGGGAAGTTCTTGACTCCCGTTCAAGGTAAGAGCAAACCGATCCATCCACATGGTTGCCTCTTGGTGTAAAAAGTCGATCACCCTTCCTCTAGCCTCTTTTTCCGCGTATACTTGGGCATACTCGTCCGCGATCCTATGCTCGTGAGCCATGGCTAGACCTAACTCTTCTTGGTACTTGGCAATGATAGCTAGCATGCTGGTCTCCGTCTCGCATAAACGCTGAGACAAGCTCCTTTTGGACCTTGAACAGGCAACTAACTCCTCTTTCAAAACCATGCTATGTGCTCGCCACTGGTCCCTCTCTTCCCTTCGCAGCTTGAGTTCATTGTTGCTACCCCACAGAGCTCTGCGAAATTTGTTCCGGCCATACTCTTCCTTGCGAGCCCTCTTGGTCTCTTGTTCAAGGGCTCGTGCGGTAGTTGCATTCTCTTCCCGTAATCCGGCACACTCCTTCCGGATGTGTGTAGCGGCCAACTTGAACTTCTCCTTGGCAAGTTTCGCCTTTTCTAACTTGCTTTTGAGAGCTTGGACTTCTTCGTCCTCTTCCGGTGCTTCAAAACTCTCTTCGCTGACGACTTTTAACTTGGCGAGCCAATCTAAACCTCGTATATGAACTTTCAGCCATTCATGGTAACCACCAATGGTGCCATTACAAATGCCCCTAAGTTCTTGATCTTTCCTTAACGGGGTTTCCCATGCCTTATGGATTCTTTGTATAGCCTTGCAATTTTGTGCGCCGAAATCCCTCACAAGGAAAGGAGACATGCTTTCTTCCATCGGTGCTCCCCTCATGGGGTACCCTAGTTGTCTTATAGCAAGCGCGGGATTGTAGTTAATACAACCCCTCGTTCCTATCAGCGGAATGTTTGGGTACCCTCCACATGAGAAAAGGACTTCCTCCTTTTCTTCCTTCCATCGGGGGAACCAATTGATTGTTCTACCTCCTATCCCGGCCAAAAGCAGGTCCCAATCTATTCTCCTCTTTTCAGTACACGAGCGATGGCTCAGGAGCGGACATGGATGCCTTGTGTCTTGCTGGAACAAGTGTGAAACCAACAAAACACAGAGGGCGGGCAAGCAACAGATGATCCGTGCGCTACTCTTTTCGCACCTTCGGTCAAATGTGTCAAATAAATCTGCCAGGACAGCTACCACCGGACTTTCCTTGCTATGGTGGTATGCAAGGAAAGCGTCGATTGCTGCTAGGTCCACCAAACCATCCACGTTTGGAAAGAGGACGACCCCAAAAATTAGCAAAGCTAACACATCCATAAACGGGACCCAATCTCCTTGATTGGCCATACCCCTCGCCTTGTCTTCTAGGTACCTCCGTGGTAGGCCCGCTATGCCGTTCCGAGTCTGTTTTATGCGGTCCAAACCTCTTGCTGAATCCTTGACCACAGTTGCAATTCTGCTCAAAGAGGGGAGACACCCGGAGGAAAGATATGGTTTTCTTCCCCCGAGAGGACATCCTAGAATTTCCTCAAATTCTTCAATGGTTGGTACTAATTGGAAATCTCCGAACGTGAAGCATCTCAACGGCTGGTCGTAGTATTGGGTGAGCGATGCAATGGCTTCTATGGATACCTCTGCTATGGTCAACTCTAAGATCTTTCCGTAAATCTTGCGGAAAGCTTGCATTTGGAGAGGTTCCATCAACCGCCCTAATTCCTTGATGCTGGTGGTATCTAGGCTTTTAACCTTGACTTGGTAAAACCTCTTGCCGGTTTGATTTGTCCCCATGCTTACTAAAGTGAGACAAAAAGCTGGTGCAAATCAAAACTCCGATATCTCATGGATGGAATGGATGAATGTATGAAGGAATGCATATGACACAGATGCAACTTAGGAATGCGGGGGCCCGAGGAATTGTCTCCTTCTTAGATACAACGTCAAGGGGTAGCAAAGTGCCCCAACGTATGTATTTAAAACGGTGACCCGGACCCTCCATTGATTTGTCTATAGAGGGGATCAAGACAGAACCCCTATGCATATGCAAAAGGCGCAATAGCATGACAATATCCACTGACATAAGCAAAAGGGTACATGATATTTATGCATGGCAGTGTGAAAAATGGCACGCAGCGTGTTTGCTCCGTGCCCCTATTTAAGGGACCTATAAGGGAGAGAACTAACTAGGCATTTAGTGATAACCCCCAAGGTAGTCATATCTCTTTTGATAGTTTCTAGAGGTATCATTTTCTTCGAAGAACATATTGCAGCAGTAGGGACTACTAGCAACAATAAGTTTTCAAAGAGAAAAGCTCTAGATGAGGGTTCACTGTAATCAAGCAAGTCGGAGACCTAGCATGATCACAGATTCACCTCTACTCCTTATGTTCCCATGAACCCGGGTATAGGGCCCTTTTTCACTCACAGTGTGTGCAAATAGTGTTGGTGTTTGTGTGCATCAAATGAATAAATATTTACTTCATGCATACATTTTAAAACGCACTAAAAGCAACAAAGAGTTTATATACACAAGAACATAATGAAGGGAAACCAACAAAGGGGTAAGTCACGGTAAAACATTGCACAAGATTAAATGGCCTAACTCTCTAAAAACGGTCCCCAGTGGAGTCGCCAACTGTCGCAACCTACCCTTCGGCGGGATGCGTGTTCCACGAAAGGAATACGCGCAGAGTCGCCACCAACGTTTATTTGAGGAAAACGTCAGAAAAACCGGAAAAGACGCGATCTACGAACTTTTAAGTGAAAAGGTTCGGGAGTTGTATTTACGCACGGGGAAGGTATTAGCATCCCACACGTCCGTCCCAAGGGACGGCAGCCTTTAATCGAATGTGCAAACATGACTTTGATTTTTTATGTTCCCTTTTTTATGTCTTTATATCCTTTATACCCTTTTTATATTTTTCTCTTTTTGTGGTCGACAAGGGTGTTTCCCTTTGCTCCTACGTATTCCTCAATTGCGGTGAGGAAATCAGACCTACGTAGTTCTTTTTTATCAAGTGATTCTTTTTTACTTAAAAGGTGATCATTTTAAGGCGTTGGACCTTGAAAATGATCCATTTTACTTAGTAAGAATTTGAAAATGACAAACTTCAAAAACCTATTTTTATGGACGAGCTTGACTAGGCGAGTTGATTTTAACCTTAGTTTCACTTTAGTTATTAGTCAATTCGATTAAGAATGAGAAATCCCAAAGAGAAAAACGTCCGATTGATTTTCCACTTTATTTTACTAAAAGGTGTTTTTTTTATTATTATATTATTATTTTACCTCTTTTTTTATTTCCAACGTGGTTACGGCACGACCGAACGGTCGGAATTGATTTTAACCGAAGTTAACGGATAATACAATTCAAACGATCGGTGGAAATTTATTTTATTTTTAGTTTAAGCGAGAAATGACTTAAATAAAATGGCTTAAGCACGTCAAAAGGAGGTATAAAAAGTAAATGAAACGAGAATAAAAATACACGAAACACAATGTGGACCACCACGGGTGCATAGAATGAATCGAAAAGCTTGGTTCGAGGTACTTACCCGTTGAAGATCGAAGAACGATGAAGAACGAATGAAGAACGAATGAAGAACGTCGAAGAATGGTCAAAACCTTTGCGAAATTCCTCACGGAAACGTTTCGGAAGCGCCTCGGCTTAGATTTTCTTCACGGAAACAATTTTTCCAAGCAAATTCGAAAGAGAGAGAAGTGCCTAAGGGGCTGAACCCCTTTCTTCTTCACTTCCTCCCCTATTTATAGCAAAATAGGGGAGATGCTTGCCGCCCAGCTCGCCCAGGCGAGCAGGGTTGCTTCCTCCAAAAGCAACAGCCTTCTGGAGGAATCTTCTAGAGGGCCCAAGTGGGCCTGGTTGCTATTTGCACCCCCATTTTTACTAAGTACACCCCCCTTTGCTTTTTTTGGTGATTCTTTTTTTCGTAAAGTTACGGAAACTTACGAATTTTGTAACGATACTTGTTTTCTTTCCGTAATGTTACGGAACCTTGCGGATTACATAATCATCCCCTTTTTGACTTACGGAATGTTACGGAACCTCACTAATTATGCAACGATGCTTCCATTTGATTTCCGGTGTGTCACGGAACCTTACGGATTGTGCATCAATATTTTCTTTTGTTTTCCGGCATGTCTCGGAATTTCACAAATTGCCTAATGATGGGTGCCAAGCACCTTACAAGGACCAAACAAAGGTCGCATGTCATTAAGCAAAGGTCCCCGGACGAAATTAGGGTATGACAAGGTGCAAAGTCTAATTGATGTGGGCTGGCTGAAATTTGAGGAGAATCGCTTGTTGAATCCTAACGCTGACAAGCGACACCACACATGGGGCAATTTTGAAGGCTGTTGTCAGGTGTCTCTAATGATTCATCAGGATTTCCAAGTTTATGCCATTATTGTAAACCACAGTTACAATGCTAAAATGAATGAATTTGACATCCTTGTCTCTCTCATCCTTTCACAAACACATCTTTGCTTATTCAACTTCCACTGGAATGTGAGTGTAAGCCATTGGTTTGTTTGCTCAAAGCGACCTACGCTTCTGAGTGTTGACTTCCAAGACCATTCAATCAGAGATTACTCGTCCTGCACGTTGGTGGGGTGCCGTAAAACGACAAGTAAAGCAAAAATAAGTTTCAAAATAAAAAATAAAAAAGGGATTTGATTGACTGTGTTTTCAAGTAAAAATATAGACGTTCATGTGACCTCATTTTATCATTCCGGAAAGTTTTTCTTTTTAGAGAGAAGTGAGTTATCAAGAATAGGATGTTGGACAAATGGCCTCAATTATCTTAAGAAGGGGGGGTTGAATTAAGATACAAAGACTATTCCCCAATTAAACTTTCACTCTCTCTTTTTAGATTAACAATGCACCCTTAACATGAATTACTCAAAAGACAATTCAAAATAAACTTCTTTAAAGCAAAAGATAAATAGCAATAAATAAAAAAAGTTTAAGGGAAGAGAGGAATGCAAACTTGATTTATACTGGTTCGGCCACTTCCCGTGCCTACGTCTAGTCCTCAAGCAACCCACTTGAGATTTTCCACTCTCTTTGTAAAATTCCTTTTACAAAGTCTGAATCACACAGGGACAACCCTTCCCTTGTGTTCAGGAATCCTCTACAACAAGAGACCCATGGTCTCTTAATCCCTTTTCAAAAATAAGAAGAAGAGAAGAAGAAATCTCTCTTAAAAGAGATAAATTGTACAATGTAGATCAATCAAAATTCCTTATTGAACATGCAAGTGGTTGGCCAAGGAATCTTTTTGAGAGGATAAGACATTTCAGTTCAGAAAAACTCTTAATCTTTTGAGAGGATAAAATTTTTTGAGCAATGAAAACTCTCTTTAAATTCGTGTTTCCAAGTCACCTTTGATGGCCATTAATAAACCATTTGAATTGATGTGACTCTTGGAAATTATTTTCTGAAAATCCCCACTGGTAATCGATTACAAGACTTGTGTAATCAATTACAGGCTTTAAAATTTGAATTAAAACGTTCAATAAACTGCTGGTAATCAATTACCATCCCTGTGTAATCAATTCCACATTATAAATTTTGAATTCAAATTTCTAGTGACTGTTATAAACATTTTCAGCTGTTGGTAATCGATTACTAGAGAGTAAATCTCAATTTAAAATGATTTAGATAAAATTCTTTGGCCAAACCTTTTGCTTTTTCAATTTGGAAACCCCTTCCTAGGATTCTAGAGATCAACTTGATCATATATCTTGATTTTCTTGGATTCTTGTCTTGAATAAAACTTAGAAGCACTTGATCCTTTGGCATCATCAAAACATCAAAACATCTTGCTTCTAAATAGGAGTCATTTGACTTAAATCCATCAACTGAAAAATCCTTCAACTATTTCTCGTCCTTGGAAAATTCTTTTTGCAAGAATCAACTGCTTCTTTCATTCTTCCTCACTACGAGGTTGTGAAAACAAGACAACGATTGGTACCTCAAAGCCTTACACTGGGGCAATGAGGGGCACCGTGCATGAGCCTCAAGTAAACCTAGGGGCAAATTGGAATTTCTCACCCAATAGGTTCCCTGCTACAAGGTCATGACGAAAGACAACGATTGGTACCTCAAAACCTTACACTGGGGCAATGAGGGACATCGTGCATAAGCCTCAAGTGAACATAGGGGCAGATCAAAAGTTCTCACCCGTCGATGTTTTTAAACAAAACAATGCGGGACAAATCCTGGAATTTCAATGGATTAATTAAACATCAAATGACTCCATTGTTGTCACTCCAAAATGGTCAAGTGACTAAATTAAACAGAACATACACTCTGAGGGAATTCCCGGAGAGATTTGCAAAAGATAGGATAAGGTTGCATGAATTATCACCTCTTTCAAATGGATAGTCAATCTGTGTTTTCCAAAAAATTTAAATCAAAATAAAAATCACAAAATAGGGAAAGAATGTCATGAACATTGTACAACTTTCCGTTGCATTGCATTGTTTCATATGAAGTCCACATTTACCATATTTCAAAGGTTGCATACATCTGCATCCCTAAAAATCATGTTAACTGCATAGATTTCCTACATCTAATGTCCAAATCTTTTGAATTTGGGATGATCGGCCCTCTCGATGAGTCAATCTCTTGCATTCTCATAAGGGTGGACCCTTGGGTACACGCCCTCACCTTCAGAGGGCTGCACGCCCTCACCTTCAGAGGGCTACACGTCCTCGCCTTCAGAGGACTACATGTCCTCACCTTTAGAGGGCTGCACACCCTCACCTTCAGAGGACTACACGTCCTCGCCATCAAAGGGCTGCACGCCCTCACCTTCAGAGGACTACACGTCCTCGCCATCAAAGGACTACACGTTCTCACCATCAAAGGGTTGTGCGCCCTCGCCTTCAGAGTTCTACACGTCCTTAGAGAGCTGCATGCCCTCACCTTCAGAGGGCTGCACGTCCTCGCCTTTAGAGGGCTACGCATCCTTACTTTCAGAGGGCTCCACATCTGCGCCTTAAGAGAATTTAAGGTCCTCTGCCCTTAAATGCTTAACCGATACTTGCGCTCCCGGTTATGGGGCCAATATTTCCCTTTATCAGTTCTTTTTCCTGGGCCACCCCTTGATCTCACAGGAGGGCCAACTGTGCGAGGACAATCAGAGAAAGGCTATCGCGTAGCTACTGTGCATACTGGGGCAAGGTTTCACCCGTGCCACTGCAAAGAAACGAGTGTGGATCATGCACACCAACATGACCACTCTTACACAGATATAAATGACATTGCTACTTAGCAACATTCTGCTCAGCGACCGCAATACCGATCTCCCCCTGCGAAAGTATCGGTTGGTCTGTGTTGTCATGACATAGGTAAGTATGCATATGGTTCAACTGATTTCTAATGCCATCTATTGTTTGCAGGGATTGCGCCCGCAAGACACCCAGCGAACCCGGAGAAGCCCAACAGGGCCCTGGGGTTTCCAGCTCTGGTTACGGGCCTCTGTTAGTCCTACAGGGTGCCCGTTCCCCCCAGCAAGGTCATGCCGTCATAACATAGGTAAGTATGTACTTTTCTCAACTGATTTCTGATGTCATCTATTGCTTGCAGGAATCACGCCCGCAAGACACCCAGTGGACCCGGAGAAGTCCAACAGGGTCTTAGGGTTTCCAGCTCTAATTACGGGCCTCTATCAGTTCTACAGAGTGCTCATCGCCCCCAACAAGGTCATTAGGCCCCTTACTAACCGAGCTTTCATCAAGAAGTACTACGCCCCCCAGGCAAGCGCAAGGCGAAACACCACAGCAGCCTGGGGATGGCCAGCAACAGGCAACAAATGCACTGCCGCCACCTCCAGAGCCCCTCAGCTCATCCACAAAAAGGTTAGAGTATTGCCTACGACACATGGCCGACCAATAAGTGACCAAGTCCAAAGCCAAAGGTAAGCAAAGTTCTAGGTCCATGACCGACAAGTCATAAAACGTCCAGCTCAAGACGTTAAAGAAGCGCTACTAGGAGGCAACCTAGTACCTTTTAAATCTTTGCTTGTTATTTGATCACCTTTGTTTCTGAAATCATAGTAGGACACACCTAGTTGCTCATGATCCTAGGAATTTGAATAAAACAAGCACAAGTTCGTAAGGTGGTCATACCTCACAATATATATATATATATATATATGTATGTTTAGGTAGAAAGATACCTTGGATATGCATGTATGTAGCAAAAATACTTCACAAAATATATATATGTTTGTTTAGGTAGCAAGATACCTTGGATATGCATGTATGTAGCAAAAATACTTCACAATATATATATATATATATATATATATATGTATGTTTAGGTAGCAAGATGCCTTGGATATGCATATATATAGCAAAAATACCTCACAAAATATATATATGTATGTTTAGGTAGCAAGATACCTTGGATATGCATGTATATAGCAAAAATACCTCACAAAGATATACACATGTTTAGGTAGTAAAATACCTCATGAAAAGAAAAAAACAAAAATAAACAAGGAAAAGAAATAAAAACACGATAAAAAGAAAAAAAAAGAAAAAAAAAGAGAAAAAAGAAAAATAAGTTGTCTGGCTAAAAAACAACATGCTTGTGAAAAGAGATAACTTCCAACTTTTCTTTGAAAGAATTCACTGATCATAACCAGTTTTTGAAAAAATTGTGTATACACATGAAGGGTAAATGTTGTGAAAGTTTTTCGAACACCCAAAAATGGACTCGGATGAATGCACAAATTGATAAAAGAACATATTTTGGAAGCACTGGGTTGTCTTAAATAGAGGAAATGAATCCTAAGCCCTGGCATCACATGACCATAAAAGTTTGACACTTGAGTGTCCGCATAGGCGCATGCATGACTAGTTTTGCATACAATTTCCGAATCATCATTGTTGCATTTGTGTCATGGAAATAATGTGGGACATCCCCTTTTATCCTTGAACCAAACCAAAACCTGACATATATCATGTCCAACCGTGCTACAAGCCTTGAGCCAAAATCCCAACTTACCATAAACCTTGACCCAGGGTGAGAATATCAATCCTTGCCCTCAGAAGAAAACACAAAAAGAAGGAAAATTCCCAATCAAAGAAAGGGAGAAAGCAAAAAAGGAAAGAAAATTCCAAATTAAAAGAGGGAGAGAAAGCAAAAAAAAAGCAAAAAAAAGAAGAAAGAAAATCCCCGATCAAAGATCGGAAGAAAACAGAAGAAACATGCAGAAAGGTCTTTGGACCAGAAAATATCTGAACAATACAGAATTGTCACCAAGAAAACAAAAAAAAAAGAGAAAGGAAACCACAACCTAAAGCGGCCCTCTCCTTTTGATTACCAACCAAAATCCTGTGCGTCGGTGACTTTTTCGCCCCGCACAAAGCAAAAACAGAAAAGGAAAAGGCAAAAACACTCAAAGCCAAATTTCCCACCAAAAAAACCCATTCCCAAGAAAAAGTCCTATTGATCCATGATCACGCATGTAATCTTTCATTTGATAGGAAATGATTTGCAAAATCAAGTCATGACATATCTATGGTTCGGAATTAGGATGAAACACTTACCTGTGTGAGATTGATACACTTTGAGTGATTTTCTTCTATTTTTGTTGGACCCAGTGTTTCCTCTAAATGGTCATTTAGAAACGAAATGCTAACATCCAAAATCTCATTTGTGGTTATGAGAAGATTTCATCAGCATACTCCCCTTCCCCGGTAGACACATTGTTTTTCATCCAAAATATGTTGCTCTGATCAGTTAGAAGTTTTGTCTCTTAACTAAAGCATGTTCGCATTTTAGTGAAGAAGACACCGAGACTATTTTTAGTCTCACAAGTTATCCAAAACTACGTAGGTCTGAATTCCTCATTTGAGGATACGTAGGAGCAAGAGCCTCGCTTTTGTCAGCCGCCCCATAATTTCTGTCATACTGACACTGGAGTCACGTGACATGCGGAGATACCCAAGTGGTTGTCCGCACTTTCAAAACTTTCTTTTGCTATCTGTAAGACAAAAAGCCTGATAGCATGCAGAGACTAACGTCGTCTTCTGCACCCTTCGTCAATCACGGCCCAACAAGCCTGTTGACACGCGGAGATTTACATCATCTTCCGCGCTCGCAAGATCCATCATACTGACGTTTGAGTCACGCTGACGGGCGGAAATACCCGAGTGGTTATCCGTATAAACATTATTTTGCTATTTGTAAGACAGAAAGCCTGATATCATGCAGAGACTAACGTCGTCTTCTGCACCCTTCGTCAATCGCGGCCCAACAAGCCTGTTGACACGCGGAGATTTACGTCATCTTCCGCGCTCACAAGATCTGTCATACTGACATTTGAGTCACGCTGACAGGCGGAGATACCCGAGTGGTTATCCGTATAAACTTTCTTTTACTATCTCTAAGACTCAAAGCATGATAGCAAGCTGAGTGGGTAAACGCGTAGATACATATTTTGCGCCCTTTATAATTCAGGAACAACAAGCTGAGTGGGTAAACGCGCAGATACATATTTTGTGCCCTTTATCATTCAGGAACAACAAGCTGAGTGGGTAAACGCGCAGATACATATTTTGCGCCCTTTATCATTCAGGAACAACAAGCTGAGTGGGTAAACGCGTAGAAATAGATTTTGCGCCCTTTATCATTCAGATTTCGTAAGTTGGGTGATAAACACGCATAGACAAATTCTGTGCCCTTTGTCATTCCGCACACCTTTTCGCCACCCAGGCTCGATCGTGTCCAGCAAAATGCAGAGACAAATTATGGTCATTCTATGTTTTGTCTCAACCGAGAAGAACAAGTTCGACAATATCGGGATGATGTGTCGGTACTGATCATTTTCAGAAATTATGGTTCCGCTGACAGGAAGGTTCACTGGCCGAAGGGTGTTTCGCTCGAACGAAATTAGTGTTTTATCTTTACTTCCCTTTTATCTCCAATAAAAGACAAGTAAAGAGGGGCAACTGTCATACCCTAATTTCGTCCGGGGACCTTTGCTTGGTGGCATGCAACTTTCATTTGACCATTTTGAGGTACTTGGCACCCATCGTTAGGCAATTCGTGAAGTTCCGTGACATGCCGGAACTCAAAAGGAAGCATCGTTGCACAATTCGTGAGGTTACGTAACATTCCATAGGTCAAAAAGGGGATGATTATGTAATCCGCAAGGTTCCGTAACATTACGGAAAGAAAACAAGTATCGTTACGAAATTCGTAAGTTTCCGTAACTTTAAGGAAAAAGAATCACCAAAAAAAAAGGCAGGGGGTGTATTTAGTAAAAGTGGGGTGCAAATAGCAACCAGGCCCACTTGGGCCCTCCAGAAGATTCCTCCAGAAGGTGGTTGCTTCTGGAGGAAGTCACCTTGCTCGCCTGGGCGAGCTGGGTGGCAAGCATCTCCCCCATTTTCCTATAAATAGGGGGAGAAGTGAAGAGGAATTTCGTTCAACCCTCCTAGTAATTCAAGAATCACTTGAAATTTGTGAAAAAAATTGGTTCCGTGAAGAAAATCCGAGCCGAAGCGCTTCCGTAACGTTTCCGCGGGGATTTTCGCGAAGATTTTCAGCTGTTCTTCGACGTTCTTTGTTCGTTCTTCATCATTCTTCGGTCTTCAACCGGTAAGTTCTCAAAACCGAGCTTTTCAATTCATTCTATGTACCCTTAGTGGTCCTCATTTGTTTTTACGTGCTTTTATTTTCATTTCATTTACTTTCCGTACCCCGTTTTGACGTGCTTTAGTCATTTGCTTAAGTCATTTTCTCGCCTAAAAATAAAATAAATTTCCACCGATCGTTTGAATTGTAATATCCGTTAATTTCGTTTAAAATGAAATCCAACCGTTCGGTCATGCCGTAACCACGTTGGAAACCAAAAAAGGGGTAAAATAATAATATAATAATAAAAAATATCTTTTAGTAAAATAAGACAAAAAAATCAATCGGACGTTTCTCTTTGGGATTTCTCTTTCGTAATCGAATCAACTAATAACCAAAGTGAAACTAAGGCTAAAATCAATTCATAAACCAAAACTTTTGTCATCGCCTAAAAAAGCCATTTTCGAAGGTCCAAAGCCTTGAAATAGGTCTTTTCCGCTTTTATCGATTAAAGTGTAAATTTCAAAAGGCCTAAAATCAACATGTAGCTTTATTACCTCTTTCAAAAATAAAAAGAACATTAAATGGTCCAACACCTTAAATGACCTTTCATTCAATAAAAACATGTCTTGCAAAAAGGATAAAGACAAACTTAACCAAACACTTTGTTCACAAAGAACTACGTAGGTCTGATTTCCTCATCGCAATTAAGGAATACGTAGGAGCAAGGGAAACACCCTCGTCGACCGCAAAAAGATAAAAAATATATAAAGGAATAAAGACGTAAAAGGGAACCTAAAAATTGAAGTCATGTTTGCACATTTAATTAAAGGCTGCCATCTCTTGTGACGGACGCGTGGGGTGCTAATACCTTCCTCGTGCGTAAATACAACTCCCGAACCTTTCACTTAAAGTTCGTAGATCACGTCTTTTCCGGTTTTTCCGATGTTTTCCTTAAATAAACGTTGGTGGCGACTCCGCGCGTATTCCTTTCTTGGAACACGCACCCGCGAGTCACGCGTCGCCCCCCCGCCGATGGGCAGGTTGCGACACTCCCGATTGGCGATGTCCCGCCCCACGTAAACAAAGAGGAAAAGACCGAGACACCCAGCTTCCTCTCCAAAAACACTACCCTTGAGAAAATCCTATTGATCCGTGATCGCGCGTGTAATCTTTTGGTTCGATAGGAAATCATGTGCAAAATAAAGTCATGGTGCAGCTATGGTTTGGGATTAGGGTAAAACACTTACCTGTGTGAGTTTTTATACACCATGAGTGATTTTATTCCCAGTTTCAGTTTGACCCGACGTTTCCCCTGAATGTTCATTTAAAAGCTAAACGTTGACATCCTACCCTTCATTTTCGGTTACAAGGAAAACTATTTTGGCATAAGCATATTGTTTCTCTAAAATATGGTGCTCTCGTGAATGATTTATTTTTCCTTGCTAAAGCATGTTTCCCTTTTAGGTGAAAGAACCCGGTGGACCATTCGGTCCCACCATCAAATCTTATTCGGAGCCTCATGAATTGATTGCCATTCATGCAACCTCCACCATCGAGTCTGGAGCCCCACGAATTGATTGCCTAGCACTGTTCGTGCATCCTCCACCATCAAATCTTATTTGGAGCCCCATGAATTGATTGCCATTCATGCATCCTCCGCCATCTTATTCGGAGCCCCATGAATTGATTGTCATTCATGCATCCTCCGTCATCAAGTACGGAGCCTCGGTGTGGGGAAAATATGGTTTTTTGTTATTTTCCCAATCGGTTCCTTCACCAAACATGTGTATACATATATAATATGTTATTTTTTTGTTTGTTTGTTTCTTTTTGTGTTGTGCAGAGAAAGAAGAAGGAGAGACGGGAGTCACTTATTTCAAATCATTTTGGGTTGGAACTATTGTGATTGAGATCAATTAAATCCCCATGATGGGCAAAGGATGGCCTTCGGGAGTCATCATAGATTGATTACGGAAAGAGGCTAAGACGAACGAAATCAGTGTTTTATCTTTGCTTTCCTCCTATCTCCGATAAAAGGTAAGTAAAGAGGGGCAACTGTCATACCCTAATTTCATCTGGGGACCATTGTTTGATGGCATGCAACCTTTGCTTGACTGCTTCGAGGTACTTGGCACCCATCGTTAGGCAATCCGTGAAGTTCTGTGACATGCCGAAAGCCAAAAAGGGGATGATTACATAATCCGTAAGGTTCCGTAACATTACGGAAAGAAAACAAGTATCGTTACGGAATTCGTAAAGTTCCATAACATTACAGAAAAAGAATCAGCAAAAATGGCAGGGGGTGTATTTAGTAAACAGGGGGTGCAAATAGCAACCAGGCCCACTTAGGCCTTCCAGGAAGTTCCTCCAAGGAAGCAACCTAGCTTGCCTGGGCGAGCTGGGTGGCAAGCTTCTCCCTCTTTTCCCTATAAATAGGGGGAGGAGGGAAGAACAAAAATGTTCAACCCTCCTGGTATCTGAGGATCACTTGAAATTAGTGAGAAAAATTGTTTCCATGAAGAAAATTCAAGCCGAGGCGCTTCCGTAATGCGTCCGAGACGTTTCCGTGGGTGATTTTGTGAAGATTTTCCACTACTCTTCGTCGTTCTTCGTCGTTCCTCGGTCTTCAACCGGTAAGTTTCCGAAATCGAACTTTTCAATTCATTCTATGTACCCTTGGTGGTCCCCACTTGTTTCGCGTACTTTTATTTTCATTTCATTTACTTTCCGTACCCCCTTTTGACGTGCTTTAGTCATTTATTCAAGTCATTTTCTCGCCTAATCAAAAAATAAAATAAATCTCCACCGATCATTTGAATTGTAACATCTGTTAATTTATGTTAAAATGAAATCCGACCGTTCGGTCATGCCGTAACCACGTTGGAAACCAAAAAAAGAGGTAAAATAATAATATAATAATAAAAAAATATCCTTTAGTAAAATAAAACAAAAAATCAATCGGACGTTTCTCTTTGGGATTTTTCTTTCTTAATTGAATTGACTAATAACTAAAGTGAAACTAAGGCTAAAATCAACTCACAAATCAAACTTTGTCTGCAAAAATCATTAAAAAACGTTTTAAGGTCCCATGCCTTAAATGGTCCTCTTTGCTTTTTATCGGTTAACATGGACCGTTTGAAAGCGTAAAATCAACACATCACTGCCTTTTCAATGGAGGGTACGTAGGAGCAAGAGTCCCGCTTTTGTCGACCTCAAAAAATAAAAAGAAATAAAAGTTTAGATACATAATTTCACACAATTCTAATCTAAGGTTGTTGTCCTTTGGGACAAACGTGAGAGGTGCTAATACCTTCCTCAAACGTAAAGATAACTCCCGAATCTGGAATATTCTTCATGACCGGATTCCTTTGGTTTTTCTAACGTTTTCCTTTCAATAAACGTTGGTGGCGACTCCGCCCATTTTCCTCCCATGGAAGACGCACCCGTGAGCCTCGCCTCGCTCGCCCACAAAAGGGTAGGTTGCGAAAATAATCTTTAAGAAACTCTAACCATCTCCTTTGGCGCATGTTCAGCTCTTTCTGACCAAACAAGTACTTAAGGCTCTTATGATCACTAAACACCTCAAACTTGGAGCCAAACAGGTAATGCCTCCACATCTTAAGGGAAAAAACTACAACAGCCAACCCCAAATCATGGGTGGGATAATTCCTTTCATGAGTCTTGAGTTGTCTAGAAGCATAGGCCACTACTTGGTCATTTTGCATCGACACTCTTCCTAAACCTATCTTTGATGCATCACAATACACCTTAAAGGGTTCTTTCGGGTTAGGCAAAACTAGCATTGGAGCGGTCTTCAATTTTTCCTTAAGGGTTTGGAAACTATGCTCTCATTGGGTATCCCACACAAAAGCTTGACCCTTACGAGTCAATTTAGTCAAAGGTAAAGCTAACTTAGAGAAACCTTCTATGAATCTTTGGTAACATCCTACTAAGCCCAGAAAACTCCTAATCTCAAAAACAAATTTAGGACTCTCCCACTCAAGAGCGACTTCTATCTTAGAGGGATCTACAGTTATGCCCCCTTGAGATATCACATGCCCTAGGAAACTAACTTTCTCTAACCAAAACTCACACTTGGATAGCTTAGCATATAGTTGTCAGTCCCAAAGGGTATGCAACACAATCCTCAAGTGTTCTTCATGTTCCTCTCTAGTCTTGGAGTATACCAAAATATCATTTATGAATACTACCACAAAACTATCAAGGTAAGGGTGAAAGACTCTATTCATGTATTCTATAAACACACCTGGAGCATTAGTCACACCAAAGGGCATGACTAGATACTCATAGTGACCATAACGTGTCCTAAAAGCAGTCTTTAATATTGATGGAAGCTTGCTTGTGGGGCTTCTATGGAGGCTGGATCTTTGAGCTTCAATGAGGTCCTTTAATGGTGATTTTCCACCATGGAGATGCAGCGGAAGACAAAGGAAAAGAGGTGAGAGGAGGCGCCATCCACTAGGGAATAAGCCATGGAAGAAGGAGCTTCACCACCAAGATGAGCCTTGGATAAGAAGCTTGGAGAGGATGCTTCAATGGAGGAAAAGAAAGAGGGAGAGAAAGAGAGAGGGGGGAGCACGAAGTTGAAGGAAGAAAAAGGGAGAGAAGTTGAACTTTGAGTTGTGTCTCACAAGACTTTCATTCATCAAAGTTACAACAAGTGTTACACATGCTTCTATTTATAGACTAGGTAGCTTCCTTGAGAAGCTTTCTCGAGAAAACATCCTTGAGAAGCTTCTTTGAGAAAACTTCCTTGAGAAGCTAGAGCTTAGCTACACACACCCCTCTCATAACTAAGCTCACCTCCTTGAGAAGCTTCCTTAAGAAGATTCCTAAAGAAGCTAGAGCTTAGCTACACATACCTCTCTATTAGCAAAGCTCACCTCCTTTAGATGAGAAGCTAGAGCTTAGCTGCACACCCCCTATAATAGCTAAGCTCACCCCCATGACAAAAAACATGAAAATACAAAAAAAAGTCCTTACTACAAAGACTACTCAAAATGCCCCGAAATACAAGGCTAAAACCCTATACTACTAGAATGGCCAAAATACAAGGCCCAGACGAAGGAAAAACCTATTCTAATATTTACAAAGATAAGCGGGCTCATACTTAGCCCATGGGCTCGAAATCTACCCTTAGGCTCATGAGAACCCTAGGGCCTTCCCTTGGATCTCTAGCCCAATCTACTTGGAGTCTTCTACCCAATGCCCTTGTGGGGTAGGATTGCATCAAATATATCCTCAGACTTCACTCGGCTCTGATGGTAACTTGACCTAAGTTCTATCTTGCTAAACACACAAGCTCCTACCAGTTGGTGCATAAGGTCGTCTATTCTAGGCAAAAGGTACTTATTCTTAATCGTCACCTTATTCAACTGGCGGTAGTCTACTCACAACCTCATGGTTCCATCTTTCTTCTTCCCTAACAACACTGGTGTACCCCATGGAGATACACTAGGTCTCATAAACCGCTTCTCCAACAACTCCTCTAACTGTTTCTTAAGCTCGGCTAACTTTGTAGGAGACATCCTATAAGGGGCTATAGATATGGGCCCAGCACTTGGTACCAGTTCTATGGAAAACTCAATACCCTTGTCTCTACATCCAGGTTAGATAAGATCATGTACACTTGAACATCTATGTCACAAATTGGTTGGCAGAGATAAACATCATATCCTTACTCAATTCAGAATCCTCAAACACCACAGTTTTATCAAAACAGTTTAACAAGACATGGTTGGAAGATAACTAGTCCATACCTAGAATAACATCAATTTGGCTCAAAGGAAAACAAATCAGATCCATCAAGAATGTTCTACCAAAAATTCCATAGGACAATTCAAGCACACATTAGAAGTTAACTCAACCACTAGTTGGGGTCTCTACCACTGGATCTTTATTTAAAGAAGACACAAAAAGCTTAAGTTTCCCTACACACAAACAGGATATAAAAGAATCGGTTGCACCGGAATCGAATAGCACAAGTAAGGGAATCCCATTTATGAAACATTTACCTTGGATTAGATCTTTGGATTTTGAAGCTTTGGCATCATTAAGGGTATAGACTCTTCCCGTGGCTTTCGGATGTCTAGTTTGGTCATTCAGGCCCCCACCATTCTGCTCCTTCTTGGGATATGGACAATCTCTCTGAATATGCCCCATTTGTCTACAATTAAAACAAGTCATGTCATTATCAGCACAATTTGAGGAGATGTGCCCTGGCATACCACATTTGTAACAAGTGATCTGAGTAGGGAAAGTATTGGGTTTGCTACCACTACCACCCACAAACCCTATATCAACAGTCCTCTGATGATTGGGGTGGTTACCATATTGCTTAGGAGGGGTCGAGTACGGTTTTCCCCGATGTTGAGGTCTATTCTTTTTGTTTTTCATTGGGCCTGTACTCCTATAATAGCTCGCCCTGTCTCGAGAGTCTTCATCCCAAATCCGACACATGTTAACCAAGAGTGGAAATTGATGAACACCCTGGTAATTCACAGCTTACTTCACTTCAGGTCGCAAGCCATTCAAAAACATCACACATTTGGAACTTTCACCATCTCTCCCTTTATAATGGGGAAAGTACCTCACCAGCTCCTTAAACTTGGCTGCATATTTAGCCACAGTCATGTTTCCCTACTTAAGCTCCAAGAACTCCATCTCCTTCTTGTTCCTAACATCCTCGGGAAAGTATTTCTCCAAAAATACCCTCTTGAAGACATCCCAGGTCACATCTGTTAGTATAGAGCAATAAAAGAAGAGAAAGAAATAAAGGGAAGAAAGAAAAAGACACACAGTTTAACGTGGTTCAGCACACAATGTATGTGCCTACGTCCACGGCTACACTAGGAGAACTTTTTATTACTTACACATAAAAGCTTACAAGGTGTCTCTATATATAACACTAGTGAGACACAAGTTTTTACAAACCAAGTGATGTGGGACTAAGCCCACACAAGTTTTACAGACCAAGCGATGTGGGACAAAGGAACTAAGACCACAAACTCTAACAATTCTCCCACTTGGGGTCTAAGTTCCAAACTCTAGCAGCTCCTTGTAAGCAACGAGTTCATCGACTCTTTACCTAGTGTAGCGCCTTCATCTTCAATTATCCTTGAAGGCCAACTGAGGCAATGCAAAGCCTCAGTTTGTCAGTTATAACAGCTTTAGTCAACATATCTGCTGGATTCTCTGATCCTAAGATCTTCAATAAAGATAAGTTTCCATCATTTATCAACTCCCTGATAAAATGGTATCTTAATTGAATATGCTTGCATCTAGAATGGAAGACTGGATTCTTAGCAAGACTTATAGCACTTTGACTGTCACTAAACATTGGAGCATCATCTTGTTCTTTCCCCAATTCTTTAGCCAAATCATCTCCTTAGCTGCTTCTGAGATAGCTATGTACTCGGCTTCCGTGGTTGAGAGAGCAACTCTATCTTGAAGTTTAGACTTCCAACTCACAGCAGTACCTCCCAAGGTAAAAATGTAGCCTGTGGTGCTCTTCTTGGTATCAAAATCTCCTCCCAAGTCTGCATCTGAAAATCCCTGTAAAGTGAGATTGCCTTTTCTGAAGCACAAACACATCTTTGAAGTACCCTTCAAATATCTGAGTATCCACTTTACTACTTCCCAATGCTCCTTTGCTGGATATGATAGGAACCTACTGACAACTCCCACTGCATGTGCTATGTCAGGTCTGGTACACACCATAGCATACATCAAACTCCCAACTACTGATGCATATGGTACTCTTGACATGTAACATTTTTCTTCATTTGTCTGCAAAGATTGCTTCTTTGAAAACTTCAAATGAGATCCCAAAGGGGTATTCCTGGTCTTAGAATCTCCAAGGTAAAACCTGTCAAGCAACTTGTGTATATATTTCTCCTGAGACAGCTTCAAAATTCCTTCTGATCTGTTTCTAAGAATTCTCATACCAAGGATTTGTTTAGCTGGACCAAGATCCTTCATTTCAAAGTTTTCTGCCAACTGCTGCTTCAACCTGTTAATTTCTGCCATACTAGATCCTGCAATCAACATGTCATCAACATACACAACAAGGATAACATAACTATTAGTATATTTTTTAACATAGCAGCAATGGTCCATGTCACATCTTTTGAATCCTGAGTTGCTCATAAACTCATTAAACTTCTTGTACCACTGCCTCGGTGCTTGTTTCAAGCCATACAAACTTTTGTGAAGCTTGCATACAAGATTCTCCTTGCCTGGCACTTCAAAACCTTCTGGTTGGGTCATATAGATGTCTTCCTCTAAATCCCCATGCAAGAATGCAGTTTTAACATCTAACTGCTCCAAGTGAAGATTCTCTGCAGCTACTATGCTCAGAATAACTCTGATGGTAGTCATCTTTACAACTGGAGAGAAGATCTCTGTGAAATCAATTCCTTGTTTCTGCTGAAACCCTTTCACCACAAGTCTCGCCTTGTATCTTCTTCTACCGTCAGATTCTTCCTTTAGCCTATAGACCCACCTATTCTGTAATGCCTTCTTTCCTTCTGGCAATTTAGTTAAAGACCACGTCTTATTCTTCTGAAGGGATGTCATCTCATCTTTCATCGCTAGCTCCCACTCAATAGTGTCATTCCCCTGTGTAGCCTCATTGAAACATTCTGGCTCACCAGCATCAGTTAACAACAAATAATGCATTGAAAGGGAATACCTATCTGGTGGTACTGAAATTCTGCTAGATTTTCTTGGAGGAGTTGATGGTTTTGGTTCTGACTCAACCTCTATGCCTGTACTCTGGTTTCTGTTGGCTACATCACTTTCTGAGATTTCTTCAAGTGTTGTTTTCTCAGAAATTTCTGACAGTTTACCTGCACATGTAGATTTTGCAGAAAATTTGTCCTTATAAAATAAGTTCTAATTAAAAGTAACATTTCTGCTTCTGATAACTTTCTTGGTTTGGTCATCCCAAAACCTGTAGCCATACATGTCAGATCCATAACCAATAAAATAACACTTCCTTGCCTTCGGATCCAATTTATCTCTACTATTAGAGTCTGTCAGTATATATGAAACACAACCAAAAATTCTCAAATGTGAAAGTTTTACCTCCTTTCTAGACCATACTTCTTCAGGCAACTGATAATTCAAAGGAACTGATGGTCCTCTATTGATGAGATATGCTGTTGTGTTTATTGCTTCTGCCCAGAATGCTTTAGGCAAGCCAGATTGGATCCGCATACACCTTGCTCTCTCATTCAAGGTTCTATTCATCCTTTCTGCAACACCGTTTTGCTCAGGTGTTCCTGGTATTGTCTTGATCATTCTGATCCTATGTTCTGAACAGAAGTCTTTAAACTCCTGACTATCATACTCCCCACCATTGTCAGATTTCAGACTTTTAACCTTTAGACCTGTCTGATTTTCAACTTCTGTTTTCCACCTTTTAAACACAGAAAACACATCAGATTTATTTTTAAGAAAATAAACCCATACCTTTCTGGTAGAGTCGTCGATAAAGGTGACATAATAGCGTGAGTTTCCAACAGATTTCACTGGGGCTGGCCCCCAAACATCTGTGTGCACCAATTCTAGCTTTTCAGCTTTAAGAGTCTTCCCTGCCCTTGAGAAACTGACCTTTTTCTGCCTTCCAAGGATACAATGTTCACAAGCACCAACATCAACATGCTTGAGGCTTGATAGCTTACCCTTTGCCGCCATAAGCTTCATTCCTTTTTCACTCATGTGTCCAAGTCTTTGATGCCACATGGTTGAATTATTGACAGCCTCAGTAACTGCTACCATATCCTCATCTGCAATCATGTAAAGAGATCCTCGCTTCTTTCCACGAGCCACAATGAGATTGCCTTTTGTTACCTTCCAAGCTCCATCTCCAAAAGTGGTGTGATGTCCCTCATCATCCAACTGCCCTATAGATATTAAATTTCTCTTTAAGGCAGGAATATGTCTGACATTGTGCAATGTCCATAGGGATCCACTGGAGGTCTTGATGTTGATATCACCTCTTCCGACAATGTCAAGAGATTTTCCATCTGCAAGGTAAACTTTTCCAAATCTTCCAGAAACATAGTTAGACGATAAATCTTTAGAGGGAGTAGTTTGGAACGACGCACCTGAGTCCATGATCCATGAATCAACAGGACTATCCAAACTGCAAATTAATGCATCATCAAGTTCATCAGTTGCTGCATTTGCGGATTCATCATCATCGCGCTTCTTGTTTTTGTGCGACTTGTTCTTCTTTGGTGCCTTGCATTGATTGCTAAAGTGACCTCTCTTGTCACAATTCCAACAAGTAACGTCACTTTGAAATTTTCTCTGACCTTTCCCTCTTGACTTTGATCTGCCTCGACCATTCTGACCCTTCTAGGTAGTCCTTCCCCTGCCTTCAGTATTCAATGCTGAATTGGAAACATGACTGGAAGATTCTCCTGAATCTCTCTTGCGAACATCTTCGCTCAAGATCAAGTCACGGATGTCACTAAGCTTTAATGTGTTCTCCCTTGTAGAACTACTAACTGCAGTAACAGTTGCAACCCAACTATTCGGTAGTGATGACAATAGAATCAATGCCTTCACCTCATCCTCAAATTTAATCTGCACAGATTCCAATTGGGCAAGAATAGTATTAAACTCATTAATATGATCAGTTACAGAGATACCTTCTCCCATCTTGAGGTTGAACAACCGGCGCATCAAGTATACTTTGTTGGCTGCTGACGGCTTCTCGTACATATCTGATAATGCCTTCATTAAGCCTGCAGTAGTCTTCTCGTTCACGATGTTGAACGCGACGTTCTTGGCTAATGTCAATCTGATCACGCCAAGAGCCTGTCGATCTAGCAAGTTCCATTCTTCTTGCTTCATGTCTTCTGGCTTAACCCCTGATAAGGGCTGATACAACTTCTTCTGATATAGATAATCCTCTATCTGCATCTTCCAAAAGCTGAAATCTCTGCCATCGAACTTCTCGATCTTCACCTTCCCCTCTTCTAATACCATTGCTCCCACTGCCTCCTCTAAACTGAGAAGACTCCCACTAATTCCTTTAAACTAAGGAAATCCCGTGGAGTAACCAAAAGCTCTTGATACCAGTTGTTAGTATAAAGCAATAAAAGAAGAGAAAGAAATAAAGGGAAGAAAGAAAAAGACACACAGTTTAACGTGGTTCAGCACACAATGTATGTGCCTACGTCCACGGCTACACTAGGAGAACTTTTTATTACTTACACATAAAAGCTTACAAGGTGTCTCTATATATAACACTAGTGAGACACAAGTTTTTACAAACCAAGCGATGTGGGACTAAGCCCACACAAGTTTTACAGACCAAGCGATGTGGGACAAAGGAACTAAGACCATAAACTCTAATAACATCTTGACCTTCAGCCTCTAGGCATTGGTGAGTATTCTCCCATGAATACTCAGCTTCCTCCACCAGAGTATATGTACCAAAAGCAACTTTTTTTCCCTCCGAACATGCCATCACTCGAAAAATTTCTCAATTTCCCTTATCCAATTCTGTGCACCATGAGGGTTGTATCCTCCATTGAAAGCAGGAGGATTGTTTCATTAGAAGCAGTCCAACCTTTGGTACTTAGCAGCTCTAGCAGCTTCTCCCCTATTTGGATTCCCTATAGCTTGAGCTAAGGCTAGGAGAGCATCAGCTATCGCACGATCATTCCATCCAGCCATCACTCTCTATACACAATAGGAAGTGAGACATGGAAAGAATACACACAAGAAAAAGAATAGCACAAAAATCACAACCATTTCAAGTCCCTACTTGGTTACTTTTGAGAGTTGATGCCTTCGAGAAAGTATTCCTCTAAGCTAGTACTCTCTTGAGACATTGACACTCACTTTCCATCATATGTACTTCCTGATCGCTTGCCATATCATCCCATTGCACTTCACAAATTATACAGATGGCCAGTCTGATAACTCATGACATGGCATTGAAACTCATGGTATAACAGACATCGAGAGAACAAACATGTTATGACTACGATAATCAAATCTCTATAACTCATGGAAATACTACAAAGTGAGTAAGTTCCAATTGCAAACAACAAACATCAAGCATCAACAAGGCAACCACAAAATGCACAGAAAAACATAGCAGACTCACAACTCACTGGCCGAAAAGGTTCGACCGGCTTTGATACCACTAATGTAATGACCCGCCTCGTCGCTACGATATCACCACTCTAAACCATGAAAATTTCAATTTTTAAATGAAAACTCCGTTAATTTGCTTATGAAAAATGAAAGTAATTTTTTTCTCGATATACATTCACCAAACAACGCACCCTTACTTAAGTGAATATATATATATATATATATATATATATATATATATATATATACACTAGAGATCAGAGGAAGGATATCAACGGAGGGAGATCAAACGGACAAATAGGAAGTAAGAATGATGCAATATGAAGTATGAGGATTCAGATTATGAACATAGTTATGAAGGGCACATCGGAGACCGGCTTACAAATCCCAGGTTTTCAAAAACGAAGAAGCCAAAGTGGCGGCAGAGCTGCACAGGATCGATAGAGAGGAATAAGGGAGATGATAAAACATGAAATTTATTAAAATTGAAAGAAGCTCTTACAAAGTTGTCCTAAGTAGAGCTCCTCTCTTCTCAGACTCCTCAAAATGACTAAATGAAAGGGTGCCTCACAATATGGATGAGGACTCCTTATATAGCCAAAATCATACATAAGACCGATAGTTTTGACTGGAACTATTTGACTGTTTGTTACAAGATTAGTTTTGACCAATATATATTTGCTACAGGATAGGTGCTACTGTTTGGATCTTTTACAAATAAAATAAAAAATGGCTATGTGACCGTAATTATAATTTTACTCTAAGCTAATACCAAAACAATCATCTTCGTTTTGGTAAAAGGGATCTTCTTCTTCTTCTTCTTCTTCTTATTGAGACGAGCTTGCTTCTTCCTTGTTTGATGAAGAACATTCTTCTTCTTCTTCTTGAAGAATCTGGAGTACTTCTTTCAAATTTTTAGCTAGACTTTCTTTAGACATGGAGCTAGCCAGGAAAGCAGCTAACTGAGATTTTTGGTTTAGAAATAATGAAGTCTCTGGATCTGTGGGCTTGAGGAATTCAGGATGGCCTTCAAACCATATTTTTACTTGATCTGGTGCTGCCTTGGAAGTGTCAAATTGTGTCCACCACTTAATAAAAGCATGTCACTGTAAAGGTGGAAATTGCTCGTTGCTTTCTGTTTTACCATACATATATTGCCATGAAAAAAATCCATGACAATGCAAATGTGGAGAAATACATCAAATCCGCAGGGATTCTTGATTCCTGGGTATTAAACATCTTATTAAACTGTTCAAATCCTTGTTCCACCTGATCAGGATAAATGGCCGAAGTTGGTCCGAAGAAATTCCGCCAATGGAGAAACCAATTTGGGAAGTTATAAGTTGTATTGATCTTGAAGTAAATTAACCATGAGTGTATGAATTTTTTATTCTAGTGCCAAAATACATTTTTACATGCATCAACATAGTCGCAATAGGTATAGCCTGCTGGGTCAAATGGGGAAGAGAATGTTTTTTGTTGGTTAAGGTTTGATCCAAAATATCTGGGATGCAAGACTTTTAGGATTTGAATAGTCGAATGTGTATTCAGACTTGGATCATTATTATCTTTGAAATGTTTAATGGAAACTGAATTTGTATCCACTAAAATAAATTCATAAAATTTTATTGTTTTATTTATGGTTGTTGACCTGAAGTGAAATCCTGGTGGGAAAGCTTTTGTTGTAGCTTTGAAGGTATTCTTGTCCCAAAATTCCGGCTCCATCTACAAAATAGTAAAAAAAAAATTTTTGGAAATATAATTGTTAGTGAATTTTTTTGGGGGATTCTGTTGGGATAAAACTTGTTTTCCTTTTGGATTAATAACTGTTTTGGTTTGTTGGCTATTTGAATCTGCATTTGAAGTTCTGTTTCAGAATACTCATCAGATTCTGAGGCAATTTCTGCCAAAGTCTTTTTGGCTAAGATGGGGGTTTTGGTCAGACCCATTTCTTGGAGGGCCTACAGTGTTTCTACTGACCAAGCATAGTCAACCGATGTTTGTTTGGCGATTGTCGGTTTGGGGGTTTCCTGAGTGGATGACTTAGGTTTGACTGAGATTATTTGGGTCGATGACCCTTCCTTTTTGATTTTTTGGGTAGAAGACCCAGCCTGGGTTGGTGACCCAGAAGAGTTTGTCTTTGTTTTGGTTGCTGGCTCTAGTAAAGCCAAATTGAGACTTTTGCTTCAAATTTAACCACCCCTCAGGGAGGTCCCTACTGCCTTAGGGGGCATTTCCACTTTTTTGTAAGAGTTCACGGGTAAGGTAGTCAGGCAGAGAGTTTGAGGTGCCTTTGATATATTCTATGTCAAAATCAAAGATACTTAAAATTGCTTGCCATCTTGCAAAAATTTGTTTTGAGGCAAGATTTTTAACATCTTTTTCATGAATATCTTTGGCTGACTTACAATCAACCCTGATAAAAAAATTTTGATATAATAAATTAGATTGAAACTTGGAAATACACAAAACAATTGCTAAAACTTCGCTTTTAACAGTTGAGTATTTTAATTGTGTAGAATTCCAATGCTTTGATGTATATGCAATGACATGGTCTTGGTCATGGACTCTCTGTTTGAGGATACCACCATAACCTATGTCTAATGCATCGGTTTCAACAATTTTGAATGCCTGTGGAATGGGAAGATACATACAGTTTATGGATTGGACTTTAAGTTTGATATCTTTAACTGTTTTGGTATGGAGGTAAGACCAAGAAGGTGAATTTTTCTTTAGCCTATCATGTAATGGTTTGATAATAATGTTGAGATATGGAACGAATTCACCCACATAATTCAGACAACCTAGAAATCTTTGTAACTGGGTTTTGTCCAAAATTTGGTCGCGGAATTTACTGGCAAACTCTATTGATCTATCTATTGCAATGATTGTTCCCTGATGTATATTATGACCAAGGAATCTAATCCTAGTTTGAAATAGGTTTATTTTTTATTTAAAGATCGCTAAACCATTTTGTTTAATAATATGAATGAAGGTCTGAAGATGTTTGAAATGTTGGTTGATATTTTGGGAAAGATTAAAACATCATCTATGTAGACGATGACAAATTTCGAATAAGGATTGAAAATATCATTCATAATCTTTTGAAATTCTGAAGGGGCATTCTTCAGTCCGAATGGCATTACATTCCATTCATATTGTCCTAAAGGTACAATGAATGTCGTTTTGTACCTATCTGATTCTTGGATTTGGATTTTCCAGAATCTAGATTTCATATCAAATTTGGAAAATATTTTTGCAGAATTTAATCTGTTGAACAAATCTTTTTTGTTTGGAATAAGGTACCTAATCCATTGTAAGGCTTGGCTTAAAGGTTTGTAATTTATGACTAGGTGAGGCGTACCCCACTCAAGTTCAGATTGTTTATTGACATAGAAAGACGCACAAGACCATGGGCTTTTGCTTTTTCTGATTAAGCCTTTATCAAGCAAATCTTTAATATCTCTTTGGCAATATTGAAGGAGTTGTTCATTCATTTGGATTGGCCTGGCTTTTGTGGGAATTTTTTTTTCCCTGAAGTCCTTTTCATAAGGAAAATCGACAATGTTTTTCTTTCTATCCCAAAATGCATGTGGCAAATCGGAACAGACAGTTGATTCAATATGTTTTAACAAAGATTGGATTCTTTCTTTTATTTGGGGTTTTTCTAGTTGTATTTGGATGTTGTTAAAAGATACTTCCTCCTTTAAGAAGTTTATTTGGTTAATCTTATTTTCTATAAGATTTATGTTTCTAGAAATTGGTTTAGTAGAAAAATTAAATATGATTTTTCTTCCAAAATAGTTTGTAGTTAGTCCTTCTTTAAATATCTGGATGGGAAACAGGGATCTAATGAAGGGAGCTCCTAAGATTACTTCATTCTTAAGGTTTTTTACCAGAAGGAAGTTTGTATTAATCCTAAGACCTTGATTTTCAATGATTGCATTAGATAACTTGTAATTGATCTTTAATTTGGATCCACTTGCCATTCATAGTTTCTCTAAAGTTTTTTCAAAGAATTTTGTGGGAAGTAATCCTTCTAAAATACAGTTTGAATCAGCCCCTGTGTCAAATAGGGCCATTGTATCTAAAACAAAATCATTAATAATAATTTTAATGTTTATGTAAAATTTTTGGATTTTAATCTTGTTGATTAATCCCATAAACATCTCATCTTCCAAATTTTCAGTTTGGTTTCATTCACTGTCTTTGACACTTTCAGAATCACTATCTTCCTCAAGTTGAGAAAGGATGATTTGGTGAATTTCTTGTTGTTGACGAAGTTCTTTAACTTCTATTTTTAGATTATTAATTTCTGTTTGGAGATCTTGGATTGTTGTTGGTTTTGTTGAAGTATTTTCTAACCTTTTGAATATGTTACTAATGTCAAATTTATTATTTGTTATAAAATCTTTTTGTCTGGGTTTATTTTCTAGGGTTTTCTTTAATTTTTCCAGAAAAACTTTCTTTTCCTGGGGATCAGGTATAGAATTGATTGCCTCAAACAAGAGATCTTGTTCTCTCGTTAGAGTGTTAATTTTCCCGTCATCATCTGTTGATGACAGTTGGTCATCCTGTTGGATTATGTTGAGATTTTCATCAGAGAGCATGGAGGATGAAGTTTCTGTTTCTTCCTCCGAAGTTTCTATGAGCAAATTATTTATTTGTTCTTCAATAACTAGTTCTAGGTTAAGATTTCTTAGTTTCTTTTTTAACATACAATATTTGCTAATGATACCTTGTTTTCCATAATTGTAGCACATTATTTTTTATTTTAATTTTTGTCGAGGGTTTTCTATTTCCTTACTTGTTGAAGGTTTGTGTGAGTATCTCCTTCTTGGAAATCTCTTTTTGTGGACTGGTTTATTCTCATGGATTTCTTTCCTAGAGGTTTGTTTTTTCTTTTGTTTTGGACAAGCTGGTAGACTAAATTGTTCACAGAAAGTCCCTCTTTGTTTGAGCCTTTTCTTTGGCTATTTGTCTTTGGATTTTGTCATCTTGACAAATTTTTAGGGCTACCTTTTGGACATAAGAAATTAATTGACCGTAACTTAAAATTTCATATGGAATGTCTCCATTAGCAGACTAGCTACGGATTTTATCTCTAACCTTATCTCCTAGTGATCTTGGAAGACCGGCTAGAAATTTTTCTTTCCAAAAAGGTTGTTGGCTGTCTTCTCTAGTGTAAACCCTCGTTAGGAAGGTATCTCAGTACCACCTAAAATCGGCTAAAGTTCTACACTTAAGATTTGATAATAATTCTACAGACCTATCTTTCTAGAGAGATGGGTCTCCAATGAAATTTTGGGCTATTGTAAATATTAATGTATTAACAGCGTCAGGAATCTCTTTATTATCGTCATTAGTAATGACTTTTCCATTGAGATCTATCTTAATTGCGCTGTAAATTTTTTATTTTTCATCATTAGTGAGATAATTATCCCACCATCCTTTTAACTGTCTGGAAAATCCTGCCACTAAAATATCAATAATGGTTACTTCCGAACAATCATGGGATGTTTGGTAGGCTGTAGCTACCATGGTCATATGTTGGAGTGTATTCATGATGTTATACTCTGTTTGTTCATCTATATTCATTCATAGATGTTGTTTGCACTAAAACTCTTAAAATTGTTTTCACCTCTTTCTTCTAATAGAAGGTCAGGGGCAGTTGGACGTTGATAGTATAACTTGGAGGGTGTTTTCCAGTGTCTGGAATTAATTGGATTTATATCTTTTTCTAATACGAAACCTACCTCAGTTGTGTTTTCTGAGTTTTGGTCGCTGTCTTCATTAATGACATTAATTAATTTTGAGGTACTTCTTGTTACAATTTTTTATGTATTTTCGGAAGTTTTGGGAGTTTTTGGGATGACTCTAAGTAAACTATCAAGTTTATTTAATAATTCACTATTATTATCACCTACTCCTTTGATTAAGGATTTGTTTTTTCTAAGTTCCCTAATTTTCCGTTTAGCTTTATCACTAATGTAGATGCAATTGCCTTTGGTGTTTTGATGATGATCATGATGACATGATGAAATTGATGCAAATGAGCTTTTCAAGATTAAATTCAAGACAATACTTCAAGATTACAAGTCACAACATCAAGATGATCACTAGTAAATTAGGAAGGGAATTCCTAATTGAATTAGCAAAAGGTTTGGCCAAGTAATTTAAATTAAAAAGTGTTTTTCAAAGGTTGTACTCTCTGGTAATCGATTACCAGAGGATGTAATCGATTACCAGTGGCCAAATATATTTTATAATAGCTACTGAAATTTGAATTCAAAATTTTAGACTGTGTAATCGATTACACAATTTTGGTAATCGATTACCAGCAGTTAATAAACGTTTTAATTCCAATTTTAAAAGCTGTAATCGATTACACAATTCCTGTAATCGATTACCAGACAGGATTTTCAGAAAAATAATTCTATGAGTCACAACTTTTCAAAGGCTTTATTCATGACCATCAATGGTCTATAAATATGTGACTTCAACACGAATTTGCTTAGAGTTTTTTAGAACAACAAGTGTTTATCCTCTCAAAGAGCAAAATCATTTTTATCCTCTTAAGAATTCCTTGGCCAATTCAATTGCAATTCGTTAAGGAATTATTTGAGTGCTCAATCTGTAAAATCCATCTCTTTCTAGAGAGATTTATTCTTCTTCTTCTCCTCATTCTCTAAGGGATTAAGAGACCGTGAGTCTCTTGTTGTAAAGGAATTCTAAACACAAAGGAAGAATTGTCCTTGTGTGTTTAGAACTTGTAAAAGGAATTTACAAGATAGTGGAACTCTTAAGCAGGCTGCTTAGGGACTGGACGTAGGCACAAGGGTGTGGCCGAACCAGTATAAATCTGAGTTTGCACTTTCTCTTCCCTTAATCTCCTTTATTTATTATTGCTTTATTTTCATATTCAAATTGTTTTATTTGAATCAATATTTAAGAAGATTGTCATTAAGGGAATTCATAACTTAAAAAAAGTGAAATAGATTTTTAATTGGGGAAGTAGTTTGGAATATCTTAATTCAACCCCCTCTTCTTAAGATATCTGAGGCCACTTGTCTAACAACTAATTTTGAAAGGTTTGAACAAAGGTTTTTCAATGGGAATACTTGATGAAGTTTCCTCAACTGATTTATGTTTGGGAACTACTTTAGTCTTGATGGACTCTCCTAAAACTTATGAATATTTGTTGGTATAATTTGCCTGTTCCATTAGGCTTTTAATGTCTTTAATGGTTACTTCCTCTATGACATCTTTTGTTTTGAACGGACTAGCCATAACAGGTCTATCGTTACTGTCTTTAATCTTTGGTAGTTGGTATTGAGTTGTGGGAGGTAACTCCGATTGGATTAACTCACCATCCTTAGTTTGCCAATTTGTTATCACATTTGTTGTTGGATTACCTATGATGTCTTGTTTCCAAGGGTAATCTATATCCTTTCTAATGGTATAAGAATGGAACCAGTCGAAGAAAAGGACATTAATTTTGACTCTTTTGACAAATTCATAGAACTCGTCTTGGACTTGTTTTCTGTTTGTACCCTTATAATGTTGAAAAAACCATCTCCTTTGAGGTTCATTCTCTGGAGAATAAAAGTCTTTCCTAAGGGTTTCCTTATCAATGCTAAAGTTGTTAGATAACATCATAAGGTTCCATAGAAGAATAAGTTGGGGATTGGATCGACTTTTGGTCATCCTCTTGTTCTTGGTTGTATATTGTTCTAGGTATACTAGATGTGGTATCTAAACCTTGGAGATTTATAGTAGGGAACTGGTTGTGTGACTCAAACCTGGTTAATCCTACTGAGATTGAACGGGTTCTAACTGAAAAAGACCTTCTGGCTGACTCATATTCAAACCTAGAGGCCTTTATTCTAGATGAAAAAGAATTTCTCCTATTAAAGGTTATTTCTACCTTGCCGGAGTTATCTTGTTTAATTTGTTCAATGGTCGGAGTGGGTCGGGGAATAGATGGTGTGGCCTTATCCATAACCCATTTTTCAGAGAGAGTTACCTCATCCCATTTCAGGGAGAGTTACTCTCAAAGTTGTCACTCCTCTTTGAGGTTTTAATAAGACTTTTGACGCACAAGTATTCATGACCTTGTACTGGATCCTATAGATTAAAGCTGTTGGAATTGATCCTTCTTTCATGCCAGGGCCATGAAAGTGGATGTTTAAGAACAGAGAATCAAGAATGTTTCTGTCCATCAGACTCACTGTTTTGTTTGGATAACAATTGAAATATACCGGACCTTGTCCTAAGCTTGTTTTTACGGTTCCTATTAACCAGTCTTCAAATTTGTTGTGCCTAATGTCTTTAAGGCACATTAAAACTGCTGCATCTATGCCCATATCAATTAAGGGCTTGATGGCTACTTGTACACAACCTATATGGACATATTTGTATTTACGGTTGTGTTCATAAATTGAATTTTTGGAAAGTAAATGAAATTCTTCCCCTATATCTTGTCCTAAAGGAATATAATTTTCAACTGTTTTGATTATGTAATCAAAATTATGTTTCTTTTTAATTGTCTCGAGAACATACAGAGTATCCTGAGGGATTTCTGGAATGTTCCAGTCATCCATGTTTTGGTTTATATCTTCGAATCGAACTTCCTCATCGAAGAGATTGTGTTTTGGGGAGATCTCATGGGTCTGGTTTTCATGCTCATTGAGCAAGTTATTATTTTTGGACGAGTTCATTGAGGAAGAGGATGAAGACGAGTTGGATCTAAAAGAAATGTGAGAGAAAGAACCTGAAAGGCGAGACATAATGAATTCATCCTCTGGTATCTTTTCTGTCATGTGGTTCCATAGAAATATTTCCATAAGGTAATATGTTACTGAATTTGCTGGATCCAAAAAAGAATTTTTTTTTTATAAAAGAAGTATCGTTTGAACACTAATCCCATAGCCACCAGTAAATTACGTCTTCAATATTTTATTTGCATGGTACACCTTAGCCTTACTGCCCTTCACCACACGGGTCTTACTGCTATAGTATTATTCAACTAAAATATCAGACTGTTGTGCTTCCAAGAATACTGTTTAGATTAAGAGTACTATACATTTATAAAAATAGTTATTGTACATAAGTTCAGATCCAGTAAATCAATTAACATATGTCCTTACGGACAATATTCCTACTTCCCCATCAGTCTTTGATACCAAAGATCAGAGGAGGGATATCAGCGGAGGGAGATCAAATGGACAGATAGGAAGTAAGAATGATGCAATATGAAGTATAAGGATGCAGATTTTGAAAACAGTTATCAAAGGCACATCGGAGACCGGCTTACAAATCCCAGGTTTTCAAAAACGAAGAAGCAGAAGCGGCGACAGAGCCGCACAATATCGACAAAGATGAAGAAGGGAGATGATAAAACTTGAAATTTATTAAAATTGAAAGAAGCGCTTACAAAGTTGTCCTAAGTAGAGCATAAGGTTAGAGATAAAATCCGTAGCCAGCCTGCTAATGGAGACATTCCATATGAAAGCTTAAGTTACGGTCAATTAATTTCTTATGTCCAAAAGGTATCCCTAAAAATTTGTCAAGATGACAAAATCTAAAGATAATTAGCCAAAGAAAAGGCTCAAACAAAGAGGGACTTAGGTTCTTTCTATGAACAATTTGGTCTACCAACTTGTGCAAAACAAAAGAAAAAACAAACCTCTTGGAAAGAAATCCATGAGAATAAACCAGTCCACAAAAAGAGATTTCCAAGAAGGAGATACTCACACAAACCTTCAACAAGTAAGGAAATAGAAAACCCCCGACAAAAATTAAAATAAAAAATAGCGTGCTACAATTGTGGAAAACAAGGCCACATTAGCAAATATTGTAGGTTTAAAAAGAAACTAAGAAATCTTAACCTAGAACCAGCTAATGAAGAACAAATAAATAATTTGTTCATAGAAACTTCGGAGGAAGAAACAAAAACTTCATCCTCCATGCTCTTTGATGAAAATCTCAATATAATCCAACATGATGACCAACTGTCATCGACAGATGATGATGGGCAAATTAACACTCTAATGAGAGAACAAAATCTCTTGTTTGAGGCAATCAATTCTATACCTGATCCCCAGGAAAAGAAAGTTTTTCTAGAAAAATTAAAGAAAACCCTGGAAAATAAACCCAGACAAAAAGATTTTATTACAAATAATAAATTTGACGTTAGTAACATATTCAAAAGGTTAGAAAATACTTCAACAATCCAAGATCTCCAAACAGAAATTAATAATCTAAAAAGAGAAGTTAAAGAACTTCGTCAACAACAAGAAATTCACCAAATCATCTTTTCTCAACTTGGGGAAGATAGTGATTCTGAAAGTGTCAAAGACATTGAAGAAAACCAAACTGAAAATTTGGAAGATGAGATGTTTATGGGATTAATCAACAAGAATAAAATCCAAAAAATTTACATAAACATTAAAATTATTATTAATGATTTTGTTTTAGATACAATGGCCCTATTTGACACAGGGGCTGATTCAAATTATATTTTAGAAGGATTAATTCCCACAAAATTCTTTGAAAAAACTTCAGAGAAACTAAGAACAGCAAGTGGATCCTCATTAAAGATCAATTACAAGTTATCTAATGCAATCATTGAAAATCAAGGTCTTAGGATTAATACAAACTTCCTTTTGGTAAAAAATCTTAAGAACGAAGTAATCTTAGGAACTCCCTTCATTAGATCCCTGTTTCCCATCTAAATATCTAAAGAAGGAATAAGTACAAACCTTAAGAAGGAAGTAATCTTAGTCAAAACAATAATATCATTTATCAATAATAGACGTATCGCATCCCATTAGTCAAAAAGATTGTTTTTCTTGAAAACCAACATGCAATAGGGACAAGCATATGTCCCCATAGTTAGGTTCCCTGACCCCAACTATGGTATTAAAAACTATAAATGATAATAAACTTCCCTCACCTATTGTGAGCTCTTCGTCAGTTCCTCTTTGCATCGCTCAAAGGTCTCTCTTGTTAACACTCCTCAGTCCAAATGCAAGGTTCTATATACCAAATTGAAGGAAATTTAGTATAAATTTCAAAAACAAGGTTAATAACAATATTCAAAGTCAAATACCCCTGTCAAAACATAAAGTGACACTTAGGCTATAAATAGAGGTCATGTGTGTGCATTTTTTGAAATTTGATCATTTGAATATTAAACTTCAGATTTCAGAGCTCTTTTAGAGCACAAAATTTCGTGCTCTTCTCTTCCTCTCCCTTCATTCATCCCCTTCTTCCTCCAAGCTCTTATCCATTGCCTCCTATGGTGGTGAGCTTCTTCTAGACTCATCTTCTCCTTAAAGTGGCATCTCCTCTCTCTCTTCCTTCTCCATTCCGTTGCCATTCATCTTCCAAGAAGCAAAGGAATCCATTGATGAAGAAGATCCTAGGCCTACAAGCTCCAATGGAGCTTACATCATGTGGTATCAGAGCATCTTCATCTAGGTGATGTTCTTTTGCTTCCTCTATCTTTTTGTTCGGTGAATTCTCTTTAATTCCTTGTTCTTCATCTTATTCTCCATGTATATCCTCCATTGTCTTGTGGTTTGGTGCTGTTTAGAGTAGATTCAAAAAAATAAACCAATTAAATCTTAGATCTACACTTGTTCTTGCATTTCTATGGTTCAAATTTTGTAGATCTACTCTTGAATCATGTTTTTGTGTTGATTTTAGGTTCTATCATTTTTTATTCATAATATTCTTGTGCTGAACCTTTAGATCAAAATTTTCTTCCAAAATATTGATTAGAAAAAAAACACAAAAATCTAAGTGTAAATCACTTAATCCATGTTGTCTTAGAGTCATGTTTAGTCATAGTAATTATCTAAATTTTCTTCCAAAATATTTATTTTGTTTATTGAATCCTAGATACATTTGTTCATGTATTCTTGTCATTCTTAGCCTATCTTTTGAATTTTGAGTCTAATTCATGGATGTTATTTAGTTCATAACATGTTCTAAATCAATTCCTAGAAGTAGTCTTCTTGTTGAACTCTTTTTTTTGTTTTCTAAGTTTCCTACATGATGCCTATGATGAAGTTGAGTTGTGGTGCTGAGTTGTGGCTGGATTTGTGAATCAAAATAAGTCTTAAGCTCTCTTGAATTGTGTTATTCAAGATAATTGAGCATAAGCAAACACAAATTGTAACTATCCAAGCCTTAAGCAACATAAACACTACTATTGATTTCTAGGTTGAAATCGCTGATGCTGGCAGCTTGAACATACGAACTTATATAAATTACTGGGTATTGGTCACTACGTTTTTTGAGCTGAAATTTTTTCTTAATTTTCTATACATCTGGAAAAAAATTATGAAAAAAGAACCATTCGATTTGGATTAAAGGAAAAAATAATAAAAATCACACAATTTGGCAGAAAAATCAGTGTCCATGAAAAGAAAAGTGAAAGGGCAGTGTGCTTGTTGTTTTGGCTCAAAATTTGTTCTATAATTGGTACCTATTTTATACCAATCCTAGTTTTGAAATTTCAATTGAAAATTATTTTGAAAAAAAGTGCCAAAAATAGAGGTTTCTTGAGTCTTTTTTTTTAGTTTTTCTACTCTACTCTAGACCCATTATAGGTTTCTCTTTGAGTCCTAGCTTGCTTTTGTGTGCTTTTCATTGCTTTAATTGTTGAATAATCCTTGAAAATTTGTCTTGTTAAAACTCTATTGGTTTAGCTTTCATTTCATTTTTTTTGGTGTTTGGTTATTGCTTGTGTGTCTATTTCCTTGCTTGTGAGTTGCCATATACGGAATTGGAAAGGTGGATTAGTGCCATCCCTTGAAGAATTTGAGTTAAGAAGCAAGGGGCCAATCACCTTAAGAGCTATTGGACTAAGAAGCACTCCAAATTGAGTGAAACACCAAAGAGAGAATAGCCACCACAATTGAGGACTTTTTTTTTGTAATTTTGTAATTGGCAATTTGCTTTGCTTTCAAATTTTGTAACAAAAAGGTCTTTCATTGGAAGTAAGTTGGGAGCCTCCAATAGGTCACCCTACTTCCATTGGTGTGTAATAATTTTTGGCAATTTTCCCTTAGGATGGTGAGTGTTTTGTTGGGAACCTTAAATGAGGTCATCCAAACACTCTTAGGATCCGCCTAGTTTTCATTTCTTGCACTTTAATTTCTTGCTTACTTTCATAGCTTATTTCCTTTACCCTCCATTATCAAACCGCCTAGATAGCTTGCCTTTTACCAATTAGTTTTTACCTTATCTTTCACACCTCTTTTATTGTTTATTTTGGCTAGTTTAAACCATAGTTTCTTTTACCTTTTGTTTTCAAACCCCCAACAAGAAAGAACCATAAATTAGAAACCAACATGAGTCTTCATTCCTCATCTAGTGTTAATGGTGAGGGTTCTACTCCAAAGGACCCCTTGTATAAGAGATTAGATGAGTTGAGATCCCTTAAGTTGTGGAAAGAAAAACAAGAGAGAAAAGAAAAAGGAAAAAAAAAGAGTAGAAGAAATAGGTCAAGATGAAAAAGAGAAAATAAGGGAAGAAGAAAGAACGAAAATACTAAAAGAGTTAAGAAAAGAAAAACATGCCTCCTATAGTAGTCATAACTCTTGCAAGAGCCTAAGTGAAGAACTTCGTGAATATTATGAAAGAAGGCATAGGGCACATCCTAGACCTCACTCCCATTGGAGAGAAAAGGAAAGAAAGCCTCATGAGGCTAACATTAACCTCCTATACTTCCATGTAAAGGACAATGTAGAGGCTAACTTAGATTGGGAAATAAGGGTAGAGCAACAACTTAAAAGGAAGTCTACTTCAAAATCTTATGGCTCTCACTCTTATCCAAAGAAAGACCAAGGTCAAGGCATCTTAGGGGTGACACCTCCTAAGCCCAAAGATGAAAAGGGGAAGACAATAGATAAGCAACCCCTTAAGGCTAGTATGCAAGAGAAGACTAGCTCTCTAAAGTGCTTTAAATGTCTTGGAAGAGGGCACATTACTTCTCAATGCCCCACCAAGAAAACCATGATTATGAGGGGCCAAGACATTTATAATAGCCAAGATGAGGCTACTACTTCACCTTCCTCTAGTGAAAGTGAAGAAGCAAAAGGGGAAGAATCTAGTAAAGAGATCTACCACCAAGAAGAAGGACAACCTTTAATGGTTAAGGAGAAGTGTAAGGAGGTAAGTGTCTCCTCCAAGAGGTTAGCTAAGAAGGAAATACATTTTGAAATAAAGACAAATATTAAAGAAATTTCCCCTCTTAGACAACCTCCACATTTTCTCCTTTGTAAAAAGACACTTGTTAGCATTGCCACAACTCTTAGGCTTGAGTTTATTCCTCAAGTAAAGGAGTTATTGGATGAGGGTTTGGTTCGCAAGAGCTTAAATCCTTGTGCTTTGTTGGTGCCCAAAATAGGTATTATTAGGCACCAAATCCCTAAAATAGGTGGTATGATGAATGCTTTGAGTGGTGCAACACTCTTTTGTAAAATCACTCGTGCACCCAACATCTTCATGATTTGTGTACATAGGGACTCATTAGGTAGGTTTGTTCTTATTTTTAGTTTCAATACAAACTTAGGTACTCATATGGGACACCTTAGGTTTGTCATACTTTTTGGTAGGAATAATCAACATGAAAATACAGAAAAAGGTATGTTCTATTGCATTACTTTTTTTAATTTTTTAAATAGTGATCAAGGGGTTCCCATGAACCCTAAGAGAATAAAGGTCATTCCTGAGTGGCCCACTCCACTAAGTGTAAGAAAAATTTGGGGCTTCCATGACTTAACAAACTTTTACAAAAGGTTTGTCCCATATTTTTCTATACTTGTAGCACCACTCATTCAGTTGGTGAGGAACCATTTTCCTTCATGGGAAAATGCCCAGGAAATGGGTTTTCAGACCTTACCTTACTTCAACATACTAAACACCACTAATACATATGTTTTTGTTCCTTTTACAGGTGTTGAGGAAAAAAGCCCAGAGTTTCAAGAACCTCGGGATTTGAGGTCAGATCCTTTTCAAGAGGGAGGGAATGATGCAATCCTACCCCACAAGGGCATTGGATAGAAGACTCCAAGAAGATTGGACTAGAGATGCAAGAGAAGGCCCTATTTGCTTGCTACACTTCATTGCCACATCATATAGTCACACTTTGTGCATGTCCTTCATTCTTTATATGCCTCATGACACCTAAGCACACTTAGTGGAGAATCTTGGACTTGATCTTGGATTAGTGGGCTAAACCATAGATAAAATTCACTAATCATAATTAGTGAAATTATGGCTCCACAAATTCAATTTCAACTTCAAGTGAAATTTGAATAGAAATTCAAATTTCCCTCCAATTTTGTGTGACAGTTAGGCTATAAATAGAGGCCATGTGTGTGCTTTTTTTGAACTTTGATCATTTGAATATTAAACTTCAGATTTCAGAGCTCTTTTAGAGCACAAAATTTCTTGCTCTTCTCTTCCTCTCCCTTCATTCATCTCCTTCTTCCTCCAAGCTCTTATCCATGGCCTCCTATGGTGGTGAGCTTCTTCTAGACTCATCTTCTCCTTGAAGTGGCATCTCCTCTCTCTCTTCCTTCTCCATTCCGCTGCCATTCATCTTTCAATAAGCAAAGGAATCCATTGATGAAGAAGATCCTAGGCCTACAAGCTCCAATGGACCTTACATCATAAAGTACTATGGGGTGTTTCAGATTCTACTAAAAAGAGACATCATTTTGAAATTCTGCTCATGCCAATGTGACCGGGGTTCAGTGAAGGTCACGAAAATAACATCAATTTTATAAAAATATAACTTTTACGATATCTCATTTTCAAGGGTTTTTCAAAGGAAGTGGAAAAACACCCTATCACAGTACCCAACACGAGAGATACTAAAAGAAACTCAAACTAACTAGGAGAAAAGCTTAGAAGTCAAGATTACCTTAGAGAAGCTACGAAATGAAGGATTGGGGGAATTTTATCCACTTAATCCTTGGGGAGGATTCTGAGCATTCCGCTCCGATTACAACGTTCTTCTTGGTGTGGAGGTTCGGCGGCAAGTAACGACAGCTCGTGGTTGCCACCAGTGGTCATGGGTGGTGTAGAAGAAGGTGTTAAGGTTTGGGTGGGCGTTTGGAGAAGAGGAGAGGGGGAAAATCATGTCTTTCACGCTGAAAAATGTATTTATAACCTACGGATCTCGCTTAGCAAGCTCATTTTGTTAAGCGGGAGTTCACTTTTTGTGCTTAGCGTGACAATTCGCGCTGAGCACAACTCCCTTTGTGTTAATTCTCGCTCAGTGCAATTCCCTCTTGGGTTGGAATTGTGCTTAGCGCACTAATTCTTGCTCAGCGCAATTCCCTCTCAGGTTGGAATTGTGCTTAGCGTCGTCCTTGCACTTAGCGAGACATCAAATGTTGTTATTGTCATATCCCAACGGTCAAACTTTGGAGAATTGTCTTAGGAACCTCCAGCCAAAATTTGAAGACAATCCAACGGTTAACGAATTTGGATTCGCGATTTTACTGAAATAGGTTTAGGTAAAATTTGAAATATCATAATTTCAACTTACCTAAACAAAACTCCACATGACTCAACATCCACATCAAGAAATTCACACGTGATATTTTAGAATTGGCATACAGATCACTTGTCAATAATGTTGTTGAGTATGTTAGAATTGGCAAAAGCACTACAATTGAATTCTTAGAAGCTTTTTGTAAATTTTGTGAACAAGATATTTGGAGATGAGTGATCGAGGCCGTACCTGAATATAATAAACATTAAAATGCAATAACTAGGAAGTGATCCAAGGTCGTTTCCCAACGAGCAATGATAAACCAAATGTTCATAATATACTAGTAGTAACAGTAACAATTGGGGGGGGGTTGTTTGTTGTGTGAATCAAAGAACAAGCAAACTGGAATACGAAACTAATAATAGTAAAAATGTGTTGTTTCCTCTGATTTAGAAGCCATTCTCTTGTCCTAGGTTATGAAGAATTTGTCCCTAACAGTTAACCACTTAATCCAACCCTATTTTAATTTACTAAGCGAAAATCAATTTAGGGTTGTCAATATGTGATTAAGCAACACATACACCAATTAACCCCTTGTTCATTAAGCACAAACGCAATTTAAGCACAGAGGCAATTAATTGAACACGAAGCGTGCACAGATTAATAGAACGCATGTGGGTTAATTGGTGAAGGAAAAATTGCCAGGAAGCTACATTATAAACAGAACCTCGAAGAGAGTTAAGCTTCGTCCTCGGTAGGAAACAACACCAGAAATTTAGCCTTCCATAATTTCAACCAAAAACAGAAAACGATATTAAAGCTAAAGGCAGAAAAGTAAATGAAACTGGAAATAGAAACGAGAATGAAACTAAAGCAGAAACGAGAATGAAACTAAAGCAGAAACGTAAATGAAACTAAAGGCAGCAGAAGAAATAAAAACGAAATTGCAATTAGAAGTAGAGAATGGAAAAATGCATTACATGAACAGTAACAATAAGTTCAGAAAAACGTAAAACCCTAAACCCTATGCTCTGAATAATAGTCTAACAGAATAGCCTTGCACAAATCCCAAGGCTACTATTTATAAGGGTCACTCAAAGTCATTGGGCCCTATTACAATATTCTGGCCCAAAATGAAATAAACACTGAACAACATAAAATAAAATTGCAAACTCCTAATTAAAAATTAACTAAGGTAAATGTTGCTTTATTTGCCCTCTTTAAGTCCACGACCCAAATCCGGATTAAGCCCAATGCTTCATTAATTCCTGAAATTAGATTGAAAACATCAATTTAACTGAATGTGCCCAAATAATAAAACTGCCTAATTAATTTGACAATTAAGACTAATCAGTAATTAAAATGGTGCAAATAGGTTTTAAGAAATAGGAGAAAATAATGGCACATCAATGAGTACCTGAAAAGGCCTAACAACAACGACATCAATCGCCTACTACAAATTGGAGAGACACGTGGGTTTCCATGTATGTTGGGTTCTATTGATTGCATGCATTGGGAATAGAAAAATTTTCTAGTTACATAGAGAGGTTGAGTTGGTAAGAAACCATGTTCTTTCATGGGAAGATGCCCAGGAAATGGGTTTTCAGACCTTACCTTACTTCAACATACCAAACACCACTAATACATATGTTTTTGTTCTTTTTACAGGTGTTGAGGGAAGGAGTCCAGAGTATGAAGAACCTCGGGATTTGAATATAATTTTGAATTAATGGAGCCCCATTGATGCAATCCTACCCCGCAAGGGCATTGGGTAGAAGACTCCAAGTAGATTGGGCTAGAGATCCAAGGGAAGGCCCTAGGGTTCTCATGAGCCTTAGGGTAGATTTCGAGCCCATGGGCTAAGTATGAGCCCGCTTATCTTTGTAAATATTAGAATAGGTATTTCCTTCGTCTGGGCCTTGTATTTTGGCCATTCTAGTAGTATAGGGTTTTAGCCTTGTATTTCGGGGCATTTTGAGTAGTCTTTGTAGTAAGGACTTTTTTTTGTATTTTCATGTTTTTTTGTCATGGGGTGAGCTTAGCTATTATAGGGGGTGTGTAGCTAAGCTCTAGCTTCTCATCTCAAGGAGGTGAGCTTAGCTATTAGAGAGGTATGTGTAGCTAAGCTCAAGCTTCTTTAGGAATCTTCTTAAGGAAGCTTCTCAAGGAGGTGAGCTTAGTTATGAGAGGGGTGTGTGTAGCTAAGATCTAGCTTCTCAAGGAAGTTTTCTCAAAGAAGCTTCTCAAGGAAGTTTTCTCAAGAAAGCTTCTCAAGGAAGCTACCTAGTCTATAAATAGAAGCATGTGTAACACTTATTGTAACTTTGACGAATGAGAGTCTTGTGATACATACTTCCAATTTCCACTTCTATCCCTCTTTTATTCCTTCAATTTCGTGCTCCCCCCTCTCTCTTTCTCTCCCTCTTTCTTTTCTTCCATTGAAGCATCCTCTCCAAGCTTTTTATCCAAAGCTCATCTTGGTGGCGAAGCTCGTTCTTCCATGGCTTATTCCCTAGAGGATGGCGCCTCCTCTCACCTCTTCTCCTTTGCCTTCTGCTGCATCTCCATGGTGGCAAATCACCATTGAAGGACCTCATTGAAGCTCAAAGATCCAGCCTCCATAGAAGCCCCACAAGCAAGCTTCCATCACCCATATAACATGGGGTACTATCTTTCAAATGACACTTATCCTGATTAGGTCACTTTTTTAAAGACCACCCCAATGCCACAAGAAAAAAAAAAGAAAGTTATTTCCAAAATGTCAAGATGGGGTGAGAAATGATTTGTGATGCAATCCCACCCCCCAAGGGCACTGGATAGAAGACTCCAAGAAGATTGAGCCAGAGATGCAAGAGAAGGCCCTAGGATTCTCATGAGCCTTAGGGTAGATTTCGAGCCCATGGGCTAAGTACAAGCCCACTTATCTTTGTACATATTAGATTAATGTTTCATTATTTTTGGGCGTTGTATTTAGGGCTCCATAATGTAGGTAGGGTACCCTAGAAATGTAGGATTTTTCAGCCCTTGTATTTTAGGGCACCTAGACTAGTTTTTTGTATTAGGGGTAGTTTTGTAATTTCACATGCATTAAGTGAATATTTGATGTGTGTGTTGGGAAATAAATTTAATTGAATTGGGAGAAGCCCAATCCAATTAAATTTTAGAGGGGGAGGTGAGCATTTTCTTGCTACACCTCATTGTCACATCATATAGTCATACTTTGTGCATGTCCTTCATTCTTTACATGCCCCATGACACCTAAGCACACTTAGTGGAGAATCTTGGACTTGATCTTGGATTAGTGGGCTGATCCATAGCTAAAATTCACTAATTATAATTAGTGAAATTTTGGCTCCAAAATTTGACTCCACAAATTCAAGTGAAATTTGAATAGAAATTCAAATTTCCCTCCAATTTTGTGTGACAGTTAGGCTATAAATAGAGGCCATGTGTGTGCATTTTTTAAAATTTAACCATTTGAGAATTACATTTCAAAGTTCAGACCTCATTTGAGGCATAAAATTTCGTGCTCCTTCACTCCTTATCCTTCCATTGATCTTCTTGTACCTTCAAGCTCTTATCCATGGCTTCCTATGGTGGTGAGCTTCTTCTTGACTCATCTTCTCCTTGAAGTGGCGTCTCCAATCATCTTTCTTCCATGTCCATTCCGCTGCCATTAAACTTCAAGAAGCAAAGGACCCCATTGATTAAGAATATCCAAGGCCTACAAGCTCCACATAGGAGCTACATCATTTGGTGTGCTTAAATCTTGATTTGCAATTATATGGGTCCATCGCATAATTGGCAAACAGGTAGAAGGAAGAACATAATGTTGGCATGCATTATATTGCACAACATGATTGTTGAAAACTAACGAGATACATACAATGGCAACTTTGATGTTGATTACGATTGAATAAGAAAATAACACGAGGGGGGATTGAATCACACACAAGAAAAGGGATTGAATCACGTTTGTCGTCTGATGTAAATAAACCTAAAAATACTTAGAGATCAAACTATATTAGATGATGAGAAAAAACAATTTTCTTTGTAAAACAAAACAAGATATAAGATCTACTTATGGCTCTTATACTTGCAAGCTCTACCCGAAGCTTGACTTAAACCTAGTATTATTTGTCCTACCAATCCACTGCTAGCTCTAAACAAATCAATAAAATTTGTTGGAAGTTTGCACACTAACTAAATATGTGATCATTTTACAGACAAATATATCACTCAGTACTTTTAGTTTTTTCTTTTAAGGTATACAAAGGATTTTGAGAGTTTAGTATCTTTACAAGAATTTACAAAAATATTTATAAGAAAGAATGAAAAAATATTTTTGTGTAGATGATTTGTATCTTGTTTCTTCTAAGTTTCTTTTATATATAGCCTTCATCTCCAAGTATCCATTGTCTCGCAACAATTCGATTGTTCCCTCTATTCTTCGTCTGAAGTCTTAAGAAAATTGGAGCATTTAATGCTTGCATCAAATGCACGTCCCTTTTTCATGCAAAGTCCATACTGTGCTAGCATGTGTTGTACTTTAGTAGAAAAGTCATATTTTTCATCATAGCAGATTTGCCACAACAGAATGCGCCTTTTGATAAGGATCAATATTTTTCTTCATAGGACTTCTCCCAATCTTTTCTCATGGTCAGACCATCTAGAGCACACTCAAACATAGAAGCAATGGTGGTTGGAGAGATCACCACCTAAGTCCCAACAATAATCCATGTTGCCTAGCCGTTCCCCGGAAAAGAGCATAGGGGCCATAGTGCCAGATGCTAAAATTTTCCAGAAAAGAAGTCCAACCCACCCCCATCAAACAATCCCTTCATGTCAAAGCCTTCCTCCTTCAAGCTTTGGAAGTTAATCCATATCCCAAGGATAAATTAATCTTCAGGGAAAGCTTGAGTGGCATATTCAACATAGTTGATGGTGGGAATGCCAGAGGACTCGTTCTTCCTTAGAGGTGTCATTGTTCACAAAGAGCTTTTGAAATGAGAGAAAATATACTTTTTTTGAAGTCTTTGAGTTCTCAAATGATGATTTTTCATAAGTACAAATACTTCTAAGAGTTCAAAAATTTAAAGAGCTTCTTTAAGTGCTCACGTTTGCCTTTTTTAGTTTTTCAAAAAGAAGAGGAGATAGCGATTGATGTAACAACTCAAATCTCATTAGATATATTTTGAAAATTTTTTTCCAATCATGGCAAGAATTGAGGCACACGTTTCTCAGTAAAAACTAAAAAGCTTTCGTCTTTGTGAACACATTTCCTCTTTCATCCTTAACAGTTGTAAATAGTAGTTGCAACAGACACATATTCAGCTTTAGCTATAGACAAAGCAATGGGGTTTTGTTTCTTGCTTGCCCAAGATATCAAACAAGGTCCAATATAGTGGCATCCTCCACTTGTGCTCTTCCTTTCTACTCTGTCTCCTGCATATTCTACATCATAGTAATATACTAACATGAAATCTTGATTTTTCTTATAAAACAGACATTGCTTAGTGGTACCCAGTAGATAATGTGAGAACCTTTTTACAACTTTTAGATGTGATTCTTGAGGATCATACTGAAATCTAGCTCATAGACATACCCTATGCATAATATCAAGTCTACTTGAGGTTATATATAGAAGGGACCCGAACATACCTATGTTGATTATCTGATCTACTACTTTACATGATTCATCTTTGCACAGACGATTAGAAGCATGCATTGGAGTTTTCATAGGTTTAGCATCTTCCATTTTAAGCTTCTTCAAAAGTTCCTGTCGCAACCTACCCTTCGGCGGGAGGGCGACGCGTGACTCGCGGGATGCGTGTTCCACGAAAGGAATACGCGCGGAGTCGCCACCAACGTTTATTCGAGGAAAACGTCGGAAAAACCGGAAAGGTGTGCTCTACGAACTTTAAGTGTGAAAGGTTCGGGAGTTGTATTTATGCACGGAGAAGGTATTAGCACCCCACACGTCCGCCCCAAGGGACGGCAGCCATTAATCGAATGTGCAAACATGACTTTGATTTTTTATGTTCCCTTTTTATGTCTCTATATCCTTTATACCCTTTTTATATTTTCTCTTTTTGTGGTCGACAAGGGTGTTTCCCTTTGCTCCTACGTATTCCTCAATTTGGGATGAGAAAATCAGACCTACGTAGTTCTTTTTTATCAAGTGATTCTTTTTTACTTTAAGAGGTGATCATTTTAAGGCGTTGGACCTTAAAAATGATCCATTTTACTTAGTGAGAAAATGAAATGACAAACTTCAAAAGCCTATTTTTATGGACGAGCTTGACTAGGCGAATTGATTTTAGCCTTTAGTTTCACTTTAGTTATTAATCAATTTGATTAAGAATGAGAAATCCCAAAGAGAAAGCGTCCGATTGATTTTCCGCTTTATTTTACTAAAAGATGTCTTTTTGATTATTATATTATTTTTTACCTCTTTTTGATTTCCAACGTGGTTACGGCACGACTGAACGGTCGGAATTTATTTTAACCGAAGTTAATGGATAATACAATTCAAACGTTCGGTGGAAATTTATTTTATTTTTAAGTTAAGCGAGAAATGACTTAAGTAAAATGGCTTAAGCACGTCAACAGGGGGTATAAAAAGTAAACAAAACGAGAATAAAAATGCACGAAACACAATGTGGACCACTACGGGTACATAGAATGAATCGAAAAGCTTGGTTCGAGGTACTTACCCGTTGAAGATCGAAGAACGATGAAGAACGAATGAAGAACGTCGAAGAACGGTTGAAACCTTTGCGAAATTCTTCACGGAAAACGTTACGGAAACGTTTCGGAAGCGCCTCGGCTTAGATTTTCTTCACGGAAACGATTTTTCCAAGCAAATTCGAAAGAGAGAGAAGTGCCAAAGGGGCTGAACCCTTTTCTTCTTCACTTCCTCCCCTATTTATAGCAAAATAGGGGAGGTGGTTGCCGCCCAGCTCGCCCAGGCGAGCTCAGCTCGCCCAGGCGAGCCAGGTTGCTTCCTCCAGAAGCAACAGCCTTCTGGAGGAATATTCTGGAGGGCCCAAGTGGGCCTGGGTGCTATTTGCACCCCCATTTTTACTAAGTACACCCCCCTCTGCTTTTTTTGGTGATTCTTTTTTCGTAAATTTACGGAAACTTACGAATTTTGTAACGATACTCGTTTTCTTTCCGTAATGTTACGGAACCTTGCGGATTACATAATCATCCCCTTTTTGACTTACGGAATGTTACGGAACCTCACTTAATTATGCAACGATGCTTCCATTTGATTTCCGGTGTGTCACGGAAACTTACGAATTGTGCATCAATATTTTTTTGGTTTTTCGGCATGTCCTGGAATTTCACAAATTGCCTAATGATGGGTACCAAGCACCTCACAAGGACCAAAGAAAGGTCGCATGTCATCAAGCAAAGGTCCCCGGACGAAATTAGGGTATGACAGTTGCCCCTCTTTACTTGTCTTTTATTGGAGATAAAAGGAAAGTAAAGATAAGACACTAATTTCGTTCCTCTCGATTTGACGAGAGTCGCGGGTGACCATAAAATCTCCACATGCAAATGACTTGTTGCTCTCGGAATTTCACAAATTGCCTAATGATGGGTGCCAAGCACCTCACAAGGACCAAAGAAAGGTCGCATGTCATCAAGCAAAGGTCCCCGGACGAAAATTAGTGTATGACACTAATTTCGCTCCTCTCGGTTGACGAGAGTCGCGGGTGACCATAAAATCTCCACATGCAAATGACTTGTTGTTCCCGGATTTTCACAAATTGCCTAATGATGGGTGCCAAGCACCTCACAAGGACCAAAGAAAGGTCGCATGTCATCAAGCAAAGGTACCCGGACGAAAATTAGTGTATGACACTAATTTCGCTCCTCTCGGTTGACGAGAGTTGCGGGTGACCATGACTTGTCGCTCCCGGATTTTCACAAATTGCCTAACGATGGGTGCCAAGCACCTCACAAGGACCAAAGAAAGGTCGCATGTCATCAAGCAAAGGTACCCGGACGAAAATTAGTGTATGACACTAATTTCGCTCCTCTCGGTTGACGAGAGTCGCGGGTGACCATGAAATTTCCGCATGTAAATGACTTGTTGTTCCCGGAGGAACAAAAGGTGCAGAAGACTATGTCAGCCTCTGCATACTATCAAGCGTTCTGTCTTACAGATAGCAAAAGAATGTTTATACGGATAACCACTCGGGTATTTCCGCGTATCATCGGGCCCGCCGCCTCTGGATGATACAAGGGTGCAGAATGACCAAATTTGGTCTCTGCTTGTCATCGGGCCCGCCGCCTCTGGATGACAAAAGGGTGCGGATAACCGTAAGGTATCTCCGCGTATCATCGGGCCCGCCGCCTCTGGATGATACAAGGGTGCAGAATGACCAAACTTGGTCTCTGCTTGTCATCGGGCCCGCCGCCTCTGGATGACAAAAGGGTGCGGATAACCGTAAGGTATCTCCGTGTATCATCGGGCCCGCCGCCTCTGGATGATACAAGGGTGCAGAATGACCAAATTTGGTCTCTGCTTGTCATCGGGCCCGCCGCCTCTGGATGACAAAAGGGTGCGGATAACCGTAAGGTATCTCCGCGTATCATCGGGCCCGCCGCCTCTGGATGATACAAGGGTGCAGAATGACCAAACTTGGTCTCTGCTTGTCATCGGGCCCGCCGCCTCTGGATGACAAAAGGGTGCGGATAACCGTAAGGTATCTCCGCGTATCATCGGGCCCGCCGCTTCTGGATGATACAAGGGTGCAGAATGACCAAATTTGGTCTCTGCTTGTCATCGGGCCCGCCGCCTCTGGATGACAAAAGGGTGCGGATAACCGTAAGGTATCTCCGCGTATCATCGGGCCCGCCGCCTCTGGATGATACGAGGGTGCAAAATGACCAAACTTGGTCTCTGCTTGTCATCGGGCCCGCCGCCTCTGGATGACAAAAGGGTGCGGATAACCGTAAGGTATCTCCGCGTATCATCGGGCCCGCCGCCTCTGGATGATACAAGGGTGCAGAATGACCAAACTTGGTCTCTGCTTGTCATCGGGCCCGCCACCTCTGGATGACAAAAGGGTGCGGATAACCGTAAGGTATCTCCGCGTATCATCGGGCCCGCCGCCTCTGGATGATACAAGGGTGCAGAATGACCAAACTTGGTCTCTGCTTGTCATCGGGCCCGCCGCCTCTATGACAAAAGGGTGCAGATAACCGTAAGGTATCTCCGCGTATCATCGGGCCCGCCGCCTCTGGATGATACAAGGGTGCAGAATGACCAAACTTGGTCTCTGCTTGTCATCGGGCCCGCCGCCTCTGGATGACAAAAGGGTGCGGATAACCGTAAGGTATCTCCGCGTATCATCGGGCCCGCCGCCTCTGGATGATACAAGGGTGCAGAATGACCAAACTTGGTCTCTGCTTGTCATCGGGCCCGCCGCCTCTGGATGACAAAAGGGTGCGGATAACCGTAAGGTATCTCCGCGTATCATCGGGCCCGCCGCCTCTGGATGATACAAGGGTGCAGAATGACCAAACTTGGTCTCTGCTTGTCATCGGGCCCGCCGCCTCTGGATGATACAAGGGTGCATGTCACATGACCTCAGGGTCAGTATGACAAAGATTATGGGGCGGCCGACAAAAGCAAGGCTCTTGCTCCTACGTATCCTCCAATGAGGAATTCAGACCTACGTAGTTCTTGATAACTTGTGAGACTTGAAAAGTCTCCATCGGAAAATGCTGACATCTCCGGAAAGGGCGCAGATGACCATATTGGTCTCTGCTCGTGAATCACACTTGGGGTCACTGAATGACGAGGTGCGGATAACCGTAAGGTGTCTCCGCGGGCTACCAGCTCTTGAGTCATGGCAACAAAAGGCGGTGTGGTCGACAAAAGCGAGGCTCTTGCTCCTACGTATCCTCCAATGAGGAACTCAGACCTACGTAGTTCTGGATAACTTGTGAGATTTGAAAAAGTCTCGGTGTTTTCTCCACTAAAATGCAAACATGCTTTAGCAAGGAGACAAATATTCCAACTGATTTAGAGCAGCATATGCTTTTTTGAGTGAAAAACAATGCGTCTACCGGGGAAGGAGAGTCTGCTGATGAAATCTCCCATAACCATAAATGAGATTTTGGATGTTAGCATTTCATTTCTAAATGATCATTTAGAGGAAACACTGGGTTCGACAAAAATAGAAGAAATCCACTCAAAGTGTATCAATCTCGCACGGGTAAGTGTTTCATCCTAATTCCGAACCATAGATATGTCATGACTTGACTTTGCAAATTATTTCCTATCAAATCAAAAATTACACGCGTGATCATGGATCAATAGGGCTTCCCTTGGGAATGGGTTCTTTTGGTGGTTTCTTCTTTCGGCTTTTGTGTGTTTTTGGCTTTTGATTTTTCTGGCTTTTTTCTTTTTCTGTTTTTGTTTAGTGCGGGGCGAGAAAAAAAAGTCGCTAGCGCACGGGATTTTGGTTGGTAATCAAAGGGAGAAGACTATTTTAGGTCGTGGTTCCCTTTCCTTCTTTTTTCGTTCATTTGGTGACAAATCTGTATTGTTCAGATATTGTCCGGTCCAAAGACCTCTCTGCATATTCCTTCTGTTTTTCCTTAGATCCCCGATCAGGGGCTTTCTTTCCTCCTTCTTCTTTTTTTTTTTTTTTTTTTTTTTTTACTTTCTCCCATTCTTTGATTGGGAATTTTCTTTCTTTTCTTTTTTTGCTTTCTCTTTGATTGGAAATTTTCCTTCTTTTCTTTTTTGCTTCCGAGGGTAAGGATTGACATTCTCACCCTAGGTCAAGGTTTATGGTGAGTCAGGATTTTGGCTCAAGGTTTGTAGAATGGCTAGACATGATACATGTCGGGGTTTGGTTTGGTTCAAGGATAAAAGGGATGCCCCACACTATTTCCATGACACAAATGCAAAAATGATGATTTGGAAATTTTATGCAAAACTGGCCACGCATGCACCTATGTGGACACTCAAGTGTCAAACTTTTATGGTCATGTGATGCTAGGGCTCAGGATTCATTTCCTCTATTTTAAATCAACCCAATGTTTCCAAAATATGTTCTTTTATCAATTTGTGCATTCATCCGGGTCCATTTCGGGCGTCCGGGGAAATTTCACAGCATTCACCCTTCAGGTGTAGACACGTTTTTTTCTCTTCAAAAATCGGTTATGATCAATGAATTTTTTTTTCGAAGAAGAGTTGGAAATCATCTCTTTTCAAAAGCATGTCGGTTTTTAGCTAGACAACTTATTTTCTCTTTTTCCACCTTTTTCCTTACTTGCCTTCTTCTTTTTTCTTATTTGCTCTCTTTTTCTTTACTTGCCCTCTTCTTTTTTCTTATTTGCTCTCTTTTTCTTTACTTGCCCTCTTCTTTTTTTTTTTTTTACTTGCTCTCTTCTTTCCCTTTTGTTCTCTTTTCCATTTCATTTTCTTTTCTTTTCTATTTTTATTTTTATCATGATTTTTTTTGTTTATTTTACATATATACTTTTGGACGATGTTCCTAAACGAAGAACTCTACACGGTTCCAGAATTTCAAACATCATCGATAGTAATGATATATAAATACTAACGCAACAATCTAAACAAAAATGTATGCGCTGTACAAATGACAATCGAAACAACAAAAACAAACATTAGTCTCTCAAGTCAAAACAATAACATAGAATAAAAATGACAAAAGAAATATGAAAGAAAACATGAATCTGGGGATCTCCCAGTCACGTATCTCCACTCCCTCCCAAGAAGTCAAGCAAATCGGCCATCTCCTCATCCTCGTGGGCTTCTTCTCCATCGCCGGGAGCTTCTGGGGGTGCCTCTCCTGCTTGGGCCTCGGGCCAATCTCCGGGCCATGCAACCTCTGCCCTGAACTGGTCTGGAGTAGGGCATGAAAAAGAAGCGAAGCCCTGGCTCTGCATGCTAAGGCTCATCTGGTACAGACAATCATGGGTCCGTACATGTGCTCGGTGGTTGGCCGCCTGCTGGCGAACCAAATGCCGTAAATATTGCTCCATGTCAAATGCCCCAGCCTGGCCAGCCTGATGAGGTGGTGGGGGCGCGCCTGCGGCCTGTGGAGCATCACCCTGAGCCTGTCTCTGGGTACAGTACTTCTCAATAAAAGCCCGGGTGATGGGCGGCCGAATCACCTTGGTAGGTGCAACGGGGACTCCGAACGACTGGCAGAGTCATGTGATCAGTGCGGGGAATCCCAGGGCCCTGTTGGACTTATCTGGGTCCAAAGGGTGCCTAGTGGGCGCCATACCTGCAAAAATATAGATGGCATCAGCGATCAACTGAGCCACATGGATGCTCATCCGTGTCAGGATGGCGTACACCAGCTGGCACTTCGGCATGGGGAGGTCGGAATTATGATCGGTGGGCAGGATGTTGCTGAGGAGCAACGTCATCCATATCTGGGTCAGGGTGGTCATGTTGGTGCGCATGATTCGCACTCGCCTCCCTGCAGCAGTCCGGGCAAAATCCTGTCCCGGTATACATAGCAGCTGGGCGATGGCCTCCTCATCGAACCCGTCAGACCGGTTCCTCCTCTGGCCATACTCACATTCTTGGCCCTCTTCCAACACCAACGGATATCCTAGGAGTTGGCCGATAGCGTCGGCATCAAACGGGATCCACTGACCCCTTACCCAGGATCTCATGTCACGCACGCCCTCCTCTGTTGGCCAAGCATTGGCATAAAACTCAAGGACTATTTCTGGATCAAACTTGGCCATGGGAGTAACCAGTGATGCCCACCGCCGGCGCCCTATTTCCTCCTAGAAATCAGTATACTCGTCGTCCCTGAGCTGGACGCGTCGCTCCCAGAGAAACGACCATCCCTTGATGGCCTCGAAGCGCTGCTGGTGTACAGCACTCCTAAAGCGGTGACTATCATACTCCGGAGCGGAACTAGCTCCTTCGGCTGCCTTGTCCTTCCTGGACCTCTTTGAGGCAAGCTTCCTCGGGGCCATTTCCTTTGGCTTTGGACTTGGTCGCCTATTGGTCGGCCATGTGGTGTAGGCAATACTCAAACCTTTTTGTGGATGAGCAGAGGTGAACTCTAGAGGTGGTGGTGGTGTGTCTATTGCCCGCTACCGACCATCCCAATGCTGCTGTGGTGTTTCGCCCTGCGCCTGCCTAGGGACGCAGTACTTCTTGATGAAAGCTCGATCAGTAGGGGGCCTGATGCCCTTGCTGGAGGTTACAGGTACTCTGTAGAACTGACAGAGACCCGTAATTAGAGCTTGACAACTCCAAGACCCTGTTGGACTTCTTCGGGTCCACTGGGTGTCTTGCAGGTGCGATCCCTGCAAACAATTGATGAAATCAGAAATCAGTTGAGCGATGTGCATACTTACCTATGATGACATAACCTTGCCGGGGGGGTACGGGCACCCTGTAGGATTGATAAAGGCCCGTAACCAGAGCTGGAAACCCCAGGGCCCTGTTGGACTTTTCCGGGTCCACTGGGTGTCTTGTGGGTGCGATCCCTGCAAACAATAGATGGTATCAGAAATCAGTTGAACTATATGCATACTTACCCATGTCGGGACGACACAGACCAACTGATACTTTTGCAGGGGGAGATTGGCGTTGCGGTCGCTGGACAGAATGTTGCTAAGTAGCAATGTCATCTATATCTGTGTAAGAGTGGTCATGTTGGTGCGCATGATCCGCACTCGTCTCTTTGCAGCGGCACGGGTGAAATCTTGCCCTGGTATGCATAGTAACTGTGTGATAGCCTCCCTCTCTGGTTGTGCTCGCACAGTTGGCCCTCCTCCAATATCAGGGGGTGGCCCAGGAACCGTTAAAAGGAAACTACTGGCCCCTTAACCGGAAGTGCAAGTCTCGGTTAAGCATTTAAGGGCAGAGGACCTTAAATTCTTTTAAGGTGTGGATGTCGAGCACACTGAAAATGAGGACACGTAGCCCTCTAAAGGTGAGGGCGTGCAGCCCTCTCAAGGCGAGGAGGTGTAGTCCTCTGGAGGTGAGGGCGTGCAGCCCTCTGCTGGCAAGGACGTGTAGTCCTTTCAAGGTGAGGGCGTGTAGCCCTCTGACGGTGAGGGTAACTAGTACCCAAGGTGAGGACGTGTAGCCCTCTCAAGGCGAGGACATGTAGTCCTCTGGAGGTGAGGGCGTGCAACCCTCTGATGGTGAGGACGTGTAGTCCTCTCAAGGCGAGGACATGTAGTCCTCTCAACGGTGAGGGTAACTAGTACCCAAGGTGAGGACGTGTAGCCCTCTCAAGGCGAGGACATGTAGTCCTCTAGAGGCGATAGGTACAAGTACCCAAGGGTCCACCCTTATGAGAAAGCAAGAAATCGACTCATCGAGAGGGCCGGTCATCCCAAATCCACAAGATTTGGACATTAGATGTAGGAAATCTATGCAGTTAACATGATTTTTAGGGATGCAGATGCATGCAACCTTTGTCGTGAAATTTGGTAAATGCGGACTTCATATGAAACAATGCAATGTAATGGAAAGTTGTACAATGTTCATGACATTCTTTCCCTATTTTGTGATTTTGATTTTGATTTGATTTTTTTTTTGGAAAACACAAATTGA
>NC_038256.2:16555578-16594428 GCF_000004515.6 Glycine max
GAAGTTTATTTTGAATTGTCTTTTGAGTAATTCATGTTTAAGGGTGCATTGTTAATCAAAAAGAAAGAGTGATAGTTCAATTGGGGAATAGTCTTTGCATCTTAATTCAACCCCCCCTTTCTTAAGATAACTGAGGCCATTTGTCCAACATCCTATTCTTGACAACTCGCTTCTCCAAGAAGACAAACTTTCCGGAATGATAAAATGAAGTCACATGAACGTCTATATTTTTACTTGAAAACACAGTCAATCAAATGCCTTTTTATTTATTTTTTTTTTATTTTGAAACTTATTTGTTTTGAACTTTACTCATTGTTTTACGGCAACCCCACCAACGTGCAAGACGAGTAATCTCTGATTGAACGGTCTTGGAAGTCCAAACTCAGGAGCACAGGTCGCTTGAGCAAACTGACCAATGGCTTGCACTTGAAAATCCTGATGAGTCATTAGAGACATCTCACAACAGTTTTCAAAATTGCCCCATGTGGGGCATCTCTTGTCAATGTCAGGATTTACACGCGATTCTCCTCAAATTTCAGCCAGCCCGCATCAATTAGACCTTGCACCTTACGCCTGAGGGTCATACAGTGCTCAATGGAATGCCCCAGGGCTCCCCCACGATATGCACATGTTGCGTTCGAGTCATATCCTCAGAAAAAATGGGGGTTTGAGGGAACCTAGCAGGGGTTATGGCTACCATTGCGTTATCAAGTAGATATGGGAGCAAGTTAGCATATGACACCGGAATTTGGGGTGAATCCTACAGGCTTTTCGCTGCAAAATTCATTTCTTGGTTGGTGTTTTTTTTGGTTTGTGCTAAAGGTGGTCTTTGTCATTGGAAGTGCGGTAGACAGGCTTTGTGGTTGATTTAGGGATGGCCTTTGTGGATAACTGGGTGGTGGGTAAGGAGGTGGTTTGTTATTGACTGAGTAATGACATTGTTGGGTTTGGTGGGAAACTTGGCCGTATAGGAATGGCAGTCACAGCATGGGTTTCTCCCTCATCCTCACCCTCTTTATTTGCCCCAGTTTTCTCATTCGTCTAAGCAGGATGATTAAATTTGCCTCTTTTCAGATCCACTTCGATCCTTTCACTGGCGAAGACCAAATCCGCAAAGCTTTGAGGGTGCGTAGCCCACCATCTTTTCATAGTAGAGTATCGATAATGTGTCTACCATCACGATTATCGTCTCCCTTTCCATCATTGGGGGTACCACTTGGGCCGCCAGATCCCTCAACCTTTTGGGCGTGTTCTTTGAAAGATCCGTCCCCCTTTTTGCAAATGTTCTGTAGTTGCATCCTATCCAGAACCATATCAAAATTGTACTAATACTGCCTAACAAAGGCAACCAATAGGTCCTTCCAAGAATGGACTCGGGAAGGTTCCAAGTTAGTGTACCGGGTAACAGCTACCCCAGTAAGACTTTCTTGGAAGGAATGTATTAGCAATTCCTCATCTTTTGCGTATTCCCCCATCTTCTGACAATACATCTTTAGATGGTTCTTGGGACAAGTAGTCCCCTTGTACTTGTCAATGTCCAGCACCTTGAACTTGGGAGGGGTGATGATATTGGGTTCTAGGAACAACTCTTTTAGGTTAGCAAAGGCATAATCTTCACCTCCTTCAATGGCCCTGAGCCTTTCCTCTAGATGATCCAACCTTCCCATTTCTGCCATAGCATGAGGGTTTTTACTTGTCGTGGAATGCAAGAGGTGTAGTTGTGGGTGATACTGAGGGCCTTCCGAAGTGTTTTCAAGGGGTATACCACCAACTGCTTGCCCTTCAGTGGCATATCCGAGCCAAGGCTCGAAGTCGGCTAGATTGTGGTGGGGAATTTCATGTGTCTCTTCCACGGTTTAAGAGACATGTGCATGATCAGTTTGGGGTTGCTGGCTCTCAATGGGTATAGGAGTGGAGTTATTGACATTCTTATTGGGAGTGTACGCCACATTGGGTGGCGTATAGTTGAGAGGCAAGCCATATGGCGGGAAGGCGTGCTCGTTTTGAATTTGTACATTATGGGGGCTGCCCGTACTTCCCAAATCTTTGCCTACCATATCTGAGGTTGGATGATTCATTTGGTTGATGCCGGATGGGGACATCAAGTTCACCTTAGCAACAACGCTGGTAGCGGCAATTGCAACCGCATTGGCTTCCATTATCTTCTTCACGCTCATCATGGCCTCCTGTGGCCATTTTCTCTTTAATGGCCTCCATGTCGGCCTTCATCTTCTCTTGTATCTCCTCTACTTCACCCATTACTCTAGCTCTAGCACAAGTTCGGTGAGGACGCCGTAAAGCATGTTTTTTTTTTTTTTTTTTTTTTTTTATAACAATGATTAAGTTCATTTTATTTTATTTTATTTTATTTTTCAAGGAAAGAATGCAATGAGCAATGCAACCAATGAAAAGCATGGATGTATGCGAATGATGTACAGTTGAAGATTGCGAATTTTTACGCAGGATATGGGGTTGAATCAATTTAGATTTTCAACATGGTCCATGACATCTTTGTCAAGGTGAAACTGGAAGTAACAAGGACATCAACAATCCTAAATATGTTTGGCAGTAGACGAAGCAGTGATGTGACTCGATTCATCTTTTGCCCCAATTTTGCAAGACGGTTACTTCCATATTTCAACATGACTTGATGAACCTTTTTATAAAAGCATGAGCTTGGTTCAACCCTATTATCCAAGGAATGGCAATTCTGATCGCCAATACTTCAACAACATCTCAAAGGGATGAATGACTCGGGCATACTTTAAGCTATGCATGGAAAATGTAATTATGAAATTGAGATGCCCGAAGAAACACCATTTCCTAGTTAACCATGCATTAGGTACCATGTTCAATTATTTTGTTTTGTTGTTGTGTGTTTTTTTTTTTTTTTTTTAGAAATGGGTTTATGATCCCAACATGGTTGGCTCATGGTGCCTAACACATGCAACTAAGAATGTAGTGTGAAGTTTCACGCTTCCCCTTTTTTGTTTTTGTAGAGGAAAACACAAGGATGAGCAAACATGAAAACAAATGGTATGCAATTTTGCAGATCAAAAAGTTTGTTGAACGCATATGCATGATGATGCCATGACTCATGCAAAATGTGAGGCTGGAATATGATAACGGACAAATGCAGGAACGATATGTTCATTATGATGTTATGAAGAGATGCTTATGCGATGCATGATATGAATGCATTTTACGGACACGAGAGCCCGGAAAATTATCTCTTCTTACTTGCGCATTTGGGGGCGCAGTGCCCTATGTGTACAATTAAGAAGGTGATATGGACCTTCCGGCTTCCCGTGACAAAGGACGAGACCAACATACAATGCATGCTAGAGATAAAATGTGGGAGTGACTTGATTCGCACTGATTTTTGGAGTAAAAACGTGGGATAAACTCATTTTTTTCAAAAAGTTATAACTAGTCAAGATCTGAGCGACAATACAAACTTCCTAGCGGTTTCTAATCATATGGTCCATTAAGTCTATCATATGCTGACAATAGCTGAGAAGTCCGTGGATCTCCTCGGGGGCGGAGTAGGTGTCCGCCACTGCTTTGGCCTTGGCTAGCAATGGGGGAAGTTCTTGACTCCTGTTCAAAGTAAGAGCAAATCGGTCCGTCCACATTGTTGCCTCTTGGTGCAATGAATCAATTACCCTTTCCCTTGCTTCCCTTTCTGCTGATATCTTGGCGTACTCATCCTCTAGCCTTTGCTCGTGAGTCGCCGCTAGATTTAGCTTCTCTTTGCACTCATCGATGATGGCCCACATATTCCCTTCAGTCTCGCTTAACTTTTGGGACAAATTTCTTTTCGACCTAAGGCAAGCCTTTAGCTCGTCCTTCAAGATCATGCCTTTGACCCGTGATGATTCCTTTCACCTCTTCGGAGCTTGAGCTCACTATTGCTGCCCTATAAAGCCCCTCAAAACTTTGCTTTGGTCGTGTTCTTCCTTTCAGGCCTTCTTGGTTTCTCGTTCCAAGGCTTCAGCTGTGGCCATATTGACATCCCTTAGTTCATCATACTCTTTTCAGACTTTGATGGCTATGGACTTGAACTTCTCTTTGACTACCCGAGCTCTTTCAAGCTTCGCCTTTAGGGCTTGTACCTCATCACTTTCTTCCGAAGCTTTAACCTCATTGTCTCTCGTAGTCTTTAGATTTGGGAGCCAATCCAATCCTTGTGTCCGGACTCTCAGCCACTTATGATAGCCGCCGATGATCCCATTACTGCTTCCCCTAAGCTCTCTGTCCTTTCTTCACGCCGCATCCCATGCCTTGCGAACTCCTTGGAGTACCCTCGCGTTGTGGTCACTGAAACCTCGTGCGATGAAAGGCGTGATGCTTTCGTCTGATGGCACTCCTCTCATGGGACATCCTTCGCATGAAGATAGAATCCTGATTCTTCCTTCCTTCTAGCGAGGGAACCATTTAACAGACGCCCCTCCATGCTAGCCAAGAGTTGGTGCACAACAAACAATTCTTGCGCCGCTCTTTTCACATCCCCGGTTGAACGTGTCATACATGGCCAAAATGGCGATGACCGGGCTTTCCTTGCCATGATGAAAGGCGAGGAAAGCGTCAATCGCTGCTAGGTCCACTAACCCTTCCATATTCGGAAAGAGGACAACTCCAAAGATCAAAAGCGCCAAGATGTCAATAAAAGAAAGCCCATTTGCCTTGATTTGCCAAGGCCTTTGCCCTTTCCTCCAAACACTTCCTTGGTACTCCGACTATCCCATTCCTGTTTTGCTTTACACGGTCCAACTCTTGTGCTGAGATTTTCACTACCTTGGCAACTCTTGTCGTGGAGGGATAGAACCCAGAGAAAAGATATGGCTTCCTTCCTCCCAGTGGGCATCCTAGGATTTCTTCAAACTCTTTCACAGTCGGCACTAGCTGGAAGTCCTCGAATGTGAAGCACCTTAGGGGCTGGTCATAATACTGGGAAAGGGATGCAATCGGTTCCATGGAGACTTCTACCCTAGCTAGGTCCCAAATCTTACCATAGGCTTTGCGAAAGGCTTGCCGTTGAAGTTGACCCATTAATTGCCCCATGTTTTACTAAAGTGAAATAAAATCTAGTCCGAATCAAAACTCCGACATCTATCATGGGTGGAATGGATGAATGCATGAAAAAATGCATATGACACAGATGCAATTTACGAATACGGGAGCCCGAGAAATTGTTTCCTTCTTGGATACAACGTTTGGGCAGCATGGCACCCAACGTATGTTTTTTAAGAAGGTGACACGGACCCTCCGTCGGTTTGCTAAAGTGAGGGGATCAAAGACGAAACCCACGCATGATGCATATGCGAAAGGCACAACACGGGGATGTACATAGTACAACAATATTCACAAACAAATATAAGCAAAAGGGTATATGATACTTATGCATGGCAGTGTGAAAAATGGCACGCAGCGTGTTTGCTCCGTGCCCCTATTTAAGGGACCTATAAGGGAGAGAGCTAACTAGGCTTTTAGTGATAACCCCCAAGGTAGTCATATCTCTCTTGATGGTTTCTAGAGGTATCATCCCCTTCGAAGAACATACTGCAGCAGTAGGGACTACTAGCAACAATATGTTTTCAAAGAGAAAAACTCTAGATGAGGGTTCACTGTAATCAAGCAAGTCGGAGACCTAGCATGATCACGGATTCACCTCCACTCCTTATGTTCCCACGAACCCGGGTATAGGGCCCTTTTTCAACTCACCGTGTGTGCAAATAGTGTTAGTGTTTGTGTGCATCAAATGAATAAATATTTACCTCATGCATACAAAAAAAAAAATGCACTAAAAGCATCAAAGAGTTATATATACAAGAACATAATAAGGGGAAGCCAACAAAGGAGTAAGTCATGGCAAAATTTGCACAAGATTAAATGGCCTAACTCTCTAAAAACAATCCCCAGTGGAGTCGCCAACTATCGCAACCTACCCTTCGGCGGGAGGGCGACGCGTGACTCGCGGGATGCGTGTTCCACGAAAGGAATACGCGCGGAGTCGCCACCAACGTTTATTTGAGGAAAACGTCGGAAAAACCGGAAAAGACGCGATCTACGAACTTTTAAGTGAAAGGTTCGGGAGCTGTATTTACGCACGGGGAAGGTATTAGCACCCCACACGTCCGCCCCAAGGGACGGCAGCCTTTAATCGAATGTGCAAACATGACTTTGATTTTTTATGTTCCCTTTTTATGTCTCTATATCCTTTATACCCTTTTTATATTTTCTCTTTTTGTGGTCGACAAGGGTGTTTCCCTTTGCTCCTACGTATTCCTCAATTTGGGATGAGAAAATCAGACCTACGTAGTTCTTTTTTATCAAGTGATTCTTTTTTACTTTAAGAGGTGATCATTTTAAGGCGTTGGACCTTAAAAATGATCCCTTTTACTTAGTGAGAAAATGAAATGACAAACTTCAAAAGCCTATTTTTATGGACGAGCTTGACTAGGCGAATTGATTTTAGCCTTTAGTTTCACTTTAGTTATTAATCAATTCGATTAAGAATGAGAAATCCCAAAGAGAAAGCGTCCGATTGATTTTCCGCTTTATTTTACTAAAAGATGTCTTTTTGATTATTATATTATTTTTTACCTCTTTTTGATTTCCAACGTGGTTACGGCACGACTGAACGGTCGGAATTTATTTTAACCGAAGTTAATGGATAATACAATTCAAACGTTCGGTGGAAATTTATTTTATTTTTAAGTTAAGCAAGAAATGACTTAAGTAAAATGGCTTAAGCACGTCAACAGGGGGTATAAAAAGTAAACAAAACGAGAATAAAAATGCACGAAACACAATATGGACCACTACGGGTACATAGAATGAATCGAAAAGCTTGGTTCGAGGTACTTACCCGTTGAAGATCGAAGAACGATGAAGAACGAATGAAGAACGTCGAAGAACGGTTGAAACCTTTGCGAAATTCTTCACGGAAAACGTTACGGAAACGTTTCGGAAGCGCCTCGGCTTAGATTTTCTTCACGGAAACGATTTTTCCAAGCAAATTCGAAAGAGAGAGAAGTGCCAAAGGGGCTGAACCCTTTTCTTCTTCACTTCCTCCCCTATTTATAGCAAAATAGGGGAGGTGGTTGCCGCCCAGCTCGCCCAGGCGAGCTCAGCTCGCCCAGGCGAGCCAGGTTGCTTCCTCCAGAAGCAACAGCCTTCTGGAGGAATATTCTGGAGGGCCCAAGTGGGCCTGGGTGCTATTTGCACCCCCATTTTTACTAAGTACACCCCCCTCTGCTTTTTTTGGTGATTCTTTTTTCGTAAATTTACGGAAACTTACGAATTTTGTAACGATACTCGTTTTCTTTCCGTAATGTTACGGAACCTTGCGGATTACATAATCATCCCCTTTTTGACTTACGGAATGTTACGGAACCTCACTTAATTATGCAACGATGCTTCCATTTGATTTCCGGTGTGTCACGGAAACTTACGAATTGTGCATCAATATTTTTTTGGTTTTTCGGCATGTCCTGGAATTTCACAAATTGCCTAATGATGGGTACCAAGCACCTCACAAGGACCAAAGAAAGGTCGCATGTCATCAAGCAAAGGTCCCCGGACGAAATTAGGGTATGACAGTTCCTTAGTGTGTTTTTGTTGGTGAAAATAGATGCTTTTATTGTCCTGCTTGATCTGAAGCCCTAGAAAGAACTTAAGTTATCCTATCATGCTCATTTCAAACTCACTCTTCATAAGATCAAAGAAATCCTTGCACAGATTCATAAGTAACTCCAAAGATAATATCATCAACATATATATGAACTATAACGAACTCCTTGCCAACTTTTCTTCTAAAGAGTTATTTCTACCTTTCCTCTGATAAAACCATTTTCTAAAAGAAAAGAGCTCAGTATGTCATACCAAGCACATGGTCCGTATTCAAAACCATACAAAGGCTTTTGAAGTTCGAAAACATGGTCTGGAAGTGTATGATTTTGAGCTGTTTGGTAAATGGTGAGACTGTTCAATAGGAACAACAGTGGATGGTTGAGGTGGATTGGATGTTGGAATGGAAAGGTCAACATTAAACTGGTCTGTCTGTGTAGTATGGGAAGATTGAATAAAATCAAAACTAGGCTGAGGAGAGAGGTCAATAAGAGAAGGTTGATCTGAGCCAGGTTGTGGTAAATTTAAGGGTTGTGTAATGGGAATAAGAGAAAATTTATGCTTAGTGATTGGAGAGTTAGACTGTTTAGAAGAAAAAGGACTCAAATAGATCAGCATAAGGAAACTTTGACTCATCAAAGATTACATCCTTAGAAATATAAAACTCTTCTAGAGGGAGATAAACATTTATACCCTTTATGAGAGGTAGAATAATACATTCATAAGACCTAAAGTCTAATTTTTGTTTGTTATAAGGTCTAAGCAAGGGAAAGCAAGAACATCCAAAGGTTTTGAGAAAAATATAATCAAAAAATTTGTGAAACAACACATGATAAGGTATTTCTAACATAAGGGATGTTGTAGGTAATCTATTTATCAAGTAGACAACTGTACAAAATGCAGTAAAGAAAGACCAAACTCAACAATATGTTTATGTTTCTTTCCATAACCCCATTTTAACGATGGGTGTGGGCACAAACCAATCTATGATGAATACCACAGTCAGCTAAAAAGGTGTTAATGGTCTAAACACCCCTCCCCAATCAGTTTGAAGGATTTTGATTTTTGAATTAAGTAGTAATTCTTCCATAGCTTTAAAGTTGAAGAAGCGAATGAATTCCTTCGGATCATTCAACAAAGCGAATTCAAAGTAATTGAACAGCTCAACAAGACCCCAGCTAAGGTCTCCCTGTTGGAGCTACTCATGAGTTTTGATCTTCACAGGGCACTGCTAGTTAAGGTATTAAACAAAGCCCATGTGGCCAAAGATATCTTTGTGGAGGGCTTCGAGGGCATCATCAACAACATTACTGCCAATAAGTACCTCACCTTCGCCGATGAGGAGATACCCTTCAAGGGGCGGGGGCATAATAGGGCCTTGCATGCGTCCGTCAAGTGTATGGACCACATCGTGGCTAAGGTACTCATCGGCAATAGCTCATCGCCTAACGTCATGCCTAAGAGCACATTAGACAAGCTGCCTTTCAATGTGTCACATCTAAGGCCACCATGATAGTACAGGCTTTTGACGGCAGCCGTCGAAACGTAATAGGAGAGATTGACCTCCCAATTTAGGTTGGACCTTACCTTTGTCAGATCACTTTCCAAGTGATGGATATCAACCCGGCCTATAGCTGCCTTCTAGGCCGGTCGTGGATTCACGTAGTCAGGGTGGTCCCTTTGACGATCCACCAAAGGTTGAAGTTTGTGGTGGAAGGGCAGTTGATCATCGTCTCAAGGGAAGAAGACATCCTGGTAAATTGTCCTTCCTCTACGCCCTATGTAGAGGCCGCAGAGGAATCCTTGGAGACGACTTTTCAATCATTCGAGGTAGTGAGCTATGCCTCTGTTGAGTCTCTCCCTACGCAACCATATTTATCTAGCGCCGCACTGATGGCGGCCCGAATGATGTTAGGGCACGGGTATGAGCCCGTAATGGGCTTAGGTCGGAACAGCAATGGCGTGACCAGTTTGGTGGAATTCAAGGAGAAACACGGAAGGTTCGGGCTAGGATATAAGCCCATATGCGCCAATGTGAGAAGAAGTGCCCTAGAAAGGAAGGGCAGGAGCATGGGCCAGCAGCAAGGGCCACAAGTAAAAGAGACCCCTCCGTCTCACATCAGCGAAAGCTTTGTAAGCACGGGCTGGAGGTGTGAAGGCCGACTCGCCATGATCCACGATGAAGTCCCCCTAGAGCATTCGAATTGGGTGCAGTTGTGCCTTCCTGAGTTCGAGATAGAGAACTGGTAAGTTGTCGAACGACCCGGAGTTTTCGTGGCGAACATAATGTAATTTGTTAGTCTTAACCCTATAGCTGGGCCTAGGCTTTATGGTTTTCTCCTTGTTAGGGCGTTTGCCTTTTGCTATCAAATATATAAAAAAAATGATTTTTCTTCATTTGTTCTTGCACCTTCATCCATTCTCATTCATCTGCATGTTTATTTTTGTTGCGACTAAACGGTACAGATCCAACGACGAGTCCTGTGAAGGTACTAATACCGAGGACCCTGATGTCGATTTTGAGCGAATAGCAAACCAAGCTGAGGATGAAGAAGATGAAGGTGTGGGGTTTCCCTCGAAGCTAGAAAGGATGGTCGCACAGGAAGACCGAGAAATGAAGCCACACCAAGAAGAGACAAAAATCGTGAACTTGGGTGTTGGCGAGGAAAAGAAAGAGGTAAAAGTTGGCACGGACATGACCACACCAGTCTGAGATGAGTTGGTGGTTTTTCTATGAAACTACCAAGACATCTTTGCTTAGTCATACCAAGATATGCTCGGTTTGAACCCTGACATTGTACAACACCGGTTACCGCTGAATCCTGGTTGTTCCCCGGTAAAACAAAAACTAAGAAGGATGAAGCCCGAAATGTCCTTGAAGATCAAAAAACAGGTCAAAAAGCAGTTCGACGCTGGCTTTTTGGCCGTGGCTCAATACCCTAAATGGGTAGCCAACATCGTGCCAGTCCCTAAGAAAGATGGGAAGGTACGAATATGCATGAATTATTAGGACCCAAACTGAGCCAGTCCAAAGGATAACTTTCCTTTACCGCACATCGATGTCCTTGTGGATAACACAGCCAATTTTGCTTTGTTTTCCTTCATGGACGGGTTCTCAAGTTACAATTAGATAAAGATGGCACTGGAGGACATGGAGAAGACTACGTTCGTTACCCTATGGGGCACATTCTACTACAAAGTGATGTCCTTTGGGCTCAAAAACGTTGGGGCAACCTATAAGTGGGCTATGGTAGCATTATTCCATGATATGATGCACAAAGAGATTGAAGTCTATGTGGATGACATGATCGCCAAGTCTATGGAAATACCAGTTAAGGTTGAATCCTGCCAAGTGCACCTTCAAGGTCAAGTCGGGAAAATTACTCGGCTTCATCGTAAGCCATAAAGGGACAGAGGTGGATCCCGACAAGGTAAAGGACATCCTTGAAATTCCCGAACCATGCACTGAAAAGCAAGTCCGAGATTTCTTCAAACACCTAAATTATATAGCAAGGTTCATATCGCAGCTCACTGCCATCTGTGAGCCTCTCTTTAAGCTTTTGCATAAGAATCAGTCCATCCGGTGGAATGACGACTATCAAGTGGCATTCGAAGGGATCAAGCAATGCCTTATGAATCCTCCTGTGCTCATGCCACTGGTGCCCGGGAGGCCTCTTATACTATACATGACAGTGTTGGATGACTCGACGGGATGTTGTTAGACCTTGTGGCCTCAATAACTTAAGAGGGATAGGCTCAGAATGCAGAAGAAGCATCAATCAATTTCATAATGTTCTTTAAACATGCAAGACACAATTGATTGCAACAAAATAAATAAGATAAGGGAAGAGAGAATGCAAACGCAGTTTTATACTGGTTCAGCAAATTTCGTGCCTACATCCAGTACTCAAGCAACTCTCTTGAGATTTCCACTATCTTTCTAAAAATCCATTTACAACTTTTGAACCACACAGGGACAACCCATCCCTTGTGTTCAGGAATCCTTACAACTCAAGAGACCCTCGGTCCCTTAATCAATCTCATTGAGTAAGAAGAATGAAAGAAGAATTCTCTCTTCAAGAGAAGAATATTACAATGAAGATCCACGGATGAACTATTAATGGATTTGCAAGTGTTTGCCCAAGAGTTCTTGAGAGAGCATTTGGCAATGAAGTTCTCTTGGAATCTCTCTCATTTTCTTTTGAGAGGATAAGACATTTTGGACCAGCAAAATTCTCTCTTCAAAATTCGTGCCCAAGTCACCTATTTATAGGCCTTTCATGGCCATTCACAAATCCAATCAAAAGATGTGACTATTGGCAGATTTTCTGAAAACTTTCCACTGGTAATCGATTAAAATGTTTGTGTAATTGATTACAAAGTTATTATTTGAAGGTTCATGACTTTTGAATTTGAATTTCCAAAGTTCCGTTGCTGGTAATCAATTACAAACATATGGTAATCGATTACATGTTGAAAATTCAAATTCAAAACCCTTTTCAACATCTCTTTTTCATTCTTCCCTTCTGGTAATCGATTACCAGTGCCTTGGATGACTTTGAAACCCTTTTTTTTGAAGCAAGGCTTGATTTTCAGTGAATCTTGAAATAAGGCTTTGTTTGTTGAAGCAATCTTGAATTAATCTTGAAGCAAATGCTTATCCTTTGAAGCGGCCTTGTTTGATTTTTCTTTGGCATCATCAAAATTCATGTATTCATACATTCACAGATGTATGCTAGGGCAGCCCAAAAAAGAGGGAATGGGTTGTCTACTACATGAGCAAAATGTTCACCACCTGTGAGATGAATTACTCTCTGCTTGAAAGGACGTGTTGTGCCTTGGTATGGGCAGCCCATCGTCTAAGGCAGTACATGCTAAGCCACACCACTTGGTTGGTATCCAAGATAGACCCAGTCAAGTATATTTTCGAGAAACCCGTTCTCACCAGACGGATCGCTCGGTGGCAGGTTCTGCTGTCTGAGTTTGACACTGTTTATGTCACTCAAAAGGCAATACAGGGAAGCGCCTTGGCAAACTATCTAGCTCAGCAGCCCCTCAATGACTACCAACCCATGCATCCGGAATTCCCGGATGAGGACATTATGGCCTTGTTCGAGGAAGAGATGAAGGATGAAGATGGGATAAGTGGATCGTGTGGTTCGATGGTGCATCCAATGCTCTAGGCCATGGAGTTTGGGCAGTTTTGGTCACTCCCAACAATCAATGCATACCCTTCACGACAAGGTTGGGCTTCGATTGCACGAATAATATGGCTAAATACGAGGCATGCGCCTTTGGGATCCAAGCAGCAATTGACTTCTATGTCAAATTGCTCAAAGTATACAGAGACTCAGCCTTGGTGATCCATTAATTGGAAGGAGAATGGGAAACCAGGGATCACAAATTGATACCCTATCAGGCCTACATGAAGAAATTGAAGTTCTTCAATGATATCTCCTTCCACTACATTCCCAGAAAGGAGAATCAAATGGCTGATGCACTTGCCACTATAGCATCCATGTTTCAGCTGACTACGCACGGAGACTTGCTGTACATCGAGTTCAAATGTTGCGGCAAGCCCGCACATTGTTGCTTGATAGAAGAGGAGCAAGATGGTAAACTGTGGTACTTTGATATTAAGCGATACATCGAGGACAAGGAGTACCCACGAGAGGCTTCCGACAATGACAAAAGAACGTTGCGAAGATTAGCAGTTGGCTTCTTTTTAAGTGGAGGTATCATGTACAAGCGAAATCATGATATGGTCTTGCTCTGATGTGTGGACACCAAGGAGGCCAAATAGATGCTCATGGAGGTGCGTGAGAGGTCCTTTGGGACACATGCCAATGGACATGCCATGACCCAGAAGATTCTGAGGGCAGGGTATTACTGGCTCACCATGGAAAACGACTGTTGTATCCATGTGAGAAAATGCCACAAGTGCAAGGCATTTGTGGATAATGTCAATGCTCCGCCCATGCCTTTGAATGTATTGGCAGTGCCATGGCCCTTCTCTATGTGGGGAATAGATGTCGTCAGAGCTATTGAGCCCAAGGCTTTGAACGGACATCGCTTCATCTTGGTCACCATTGACTACTTCACCAAATGGGTTGAAGCGGCTTCATACTCCAGTGTAACAAGGAGTGTAGTGGTTAGGTTCATCAAAAGGGAGATAATCTGCCGGTACTGGTTGCCTAGGAAGATTATCACTGACAAAGCCACCAATATAAACAACAAAATGATGAAAGAGATGTGTGAGGATTTCAAGATCAAACATCACAATTCCAGGCCTTATAGGCCCAAGATGAATAGGGCAGTTGAGGCGGCAAATAAAAACATCAAGAAGATCGTTCAAAAGATGACTGTGTCATATAAAGATTGGCACGAGATGCTCCCTTTCATGCTGCATGGTTATCGAACCTCAGTACGCACATGAACTGGGGCAACTCCATTTTCTTTAGTGTACGGGATGGAGGTCGTGTTGTCGTTTGAAGTAGAGGTCCCCTCCTTAAGGATTCTGGTGGAATCCGGATTGAAAAAGTCGGAATGGGCCCAAGCACGCTTTGATCAGCTCAATCTTATAGAAGGTAATAGATTGGCAGCCATGAGCCACGGGCGATTATATCAAAGACGGGTGAAGAATGCTTTCGACAAGAAGGTACACCCATGTAAGTTCAATGAAGGGGATCTTGTCTTGAAGAAAGTATCCCAAGCCCAAAAAGACAATAGGGGAAGTGGGCCCCAAATTACGAAGCACCTTTCTTCGTGAAGAAAGTGTTTTCGGAAGGAGCGTTAGTACTAGCCAGCATGGACAAGGAAGAGTTGCCTTTGCCCGTGAATTCTGATGTCATCAAACGATATTATGCCTAGTACTTGGCGCAGCCAAAGGGTTTAATCCGTGATTTGTCCCCCCAAAAGCTCATAGGGGCTCTTCGAAGTTTTCCAATCTTTTGTAAACCATAATTGCAACATTTAATAAACATTGGATTGATGATTTGCATTTCAACTCCTTGTGTTGTGTCTTTTATTGTTTTAGAGTACACACTCTCGTTTTTGAATCCCGAGCCATGAATTGGCTTAAATCCATGGGGTATCGTAAAAGCGTTTAAGTAAAATTGAACATAATAACACTTGTTTAATTGTTGCACTTAAACTGCCTAGGGCAGGTACGAGCAGGTGTTGGACCCGTAATCAATCAACCATCATCCAGCATCTGCCTCAAGACTTTAAAGAAGCGCTACTAGGAGGTAGCCTAGTAGCTTTAGAATTTCTACTTTTTTTATTTTTTTGTTTATTTCCTTGAGTCATGTTTGAATATGCCAAGTTTATTTGCAATCCTAGGAATTGGAAAGAGATATAAGAATAACAAGGGGGTAGTCCAAATTTTGCAAAGAAAATTTCTTGCAAAATAAAAGGGCACAAAGTTAGCTCGCCTGGGCGAGCACATCTGCACGAAAAAGCTTAAAGCCGGGGGGGGGGGGGTGAAGCTTCATTCACCCCATTTGCTTCCCCCCACATTCTAAGTTACGGGATTCACGAACCAGCAGCCCCCTAAGCCTCTATTATTCAATTTTCGCTTTCCTTTTCGTGTTTTGGTTCACTCCCTACAAGGAAGTGCACTTCCCCTTGATTCTTTGGCTCTCCATTGATGTATTTTGGGGATTTAGTTGTTTAGTTTTTTCCAATTTCGTGAGACAATGTATGCTTGGATTTATGCTTGTTTTGTTTGAATTGGAGGGTTGTGTGGGATGGCCTTAGGCCTGATGTGAATTCTAAAATAATTGGGCATGCCACATTGCCCCCATTCCCCACTTTTTCATGCCTAAATATGCGCCCACCAAGTGCTCGGTGAAATGCCTCAATGGCATTTGTGCATGTGTTTGTGAATTTTAGTTTATGGATTTGACTTGTGCATATATGGCTGCCATTCTTGAGTGTATGGGCAGCTTGTAGGAGCTAGAATAAGTACCCAAATGTGACTTAGGCCTAGGAACCTAAGGTTTTTGATTTTGAATGCAAGAAGGCATGGAAATGAGAGCATATTGGTGAGGTTTCCCCTTTTGACCAACACTTGGTTTGGGCTGCACCATGATGATTTCTTTGCACTTAGATGGTGTGAAAACGTTTTTCACCATGTACATGTACGTATAGAATAGGTAGCAAGAGGTGAATACCTTTTAAATAAAGTCTACGTATGTTGAATAGGTACCCAAGTACTTTGCAAAATGTGTATCTATGTTAGACATAACACGAAATGCTTCTCAAAATATGAACATATGACATGAAATTGCCTTTCACAAATATGAATAGGTAGTATAAAAATTGCTCTTCAAGCAAATGTGAGTATGTGTGAATATGTAGCATAAAGTTGCCTCTCACATGTATGTACATATATGTGAGTGAAATGTGGACATATAGCAAAAATAACATTCAAGATATGTTTAGATAGGTAGCAAAAGTGCCTTGCAAATATGTATGTATGCTTAGATAGGTAGCAAAAGTGCCTTTCAAATATGTATATATGCTTAGATAGGTAGCAAAAATGCCTTGCAAATATGTATGTATGTTTAAATAGGTAGCAAAAATGCCTTGCAAATATGTATGATAGGGCACCTAGACTAGTTTTTGTATTAGGGATAGTTTTGTAATTTCACATGCATTGAGTAAATATTTGATGTGTGTTGGGAGATAAATTTAATTGAATTGGGAGAAGCCCAATCCAATTAAATTTTAAAGGGGGAGGTGAGCATTTGTTTGCTACACCCCATTGCCACATCATATAGTCACACTTTGTGCATGTCCTTCATGCTTTACAAGCCTCATGACACCTAAGCACACTTAGTGGAGAATCTTGGACTTGATATTGGGTTAATGGGCTGAACCATAGCTAAAATTCACTAATCATAATTAGTGAAATTTTGGCTCCAAATTTGGCTCCACAAATTCAAATTCAAATTCAAGTGAAATTTGAATAGAAATTCAAATTTCCCTCCAATTTTGTGTGACACTTAAGCTATAAATAGAGGCCTTATGTGTGCATTTTTAGAACTTTGATCATTTGAGAATAACACTTTAAAGTTCAGACTTCATTTGAGGCACAAAATTTGGTGCTCCTTTTGTCCCTCTCCCTCCCTTCATCTTCTTCTCCTTCAAGCTCTTATCCATGGCTTCCTATGGTGGTGAGCTTTTGCTTGACTCATCTTCTCCTTGAAGTGGCGTCCCCAATCATCTTTCTTCCTTCTCCATTCCACTGCAATTGATATTCAAGAAGCAAAGGACTCCATTGATGAAGAAGATCCAAGGCCTACAAGCTCCACATAGATCTACATCACCTAGTCAATGAACCATATCTCCATAGCTGCTTGCCAATGCGGATAGTTCTTTTTGGTGATTTTTGCTAATAAGATAGAGGGAGTAACAGAAGTCTGGTTTTTGGACGTGTTGGGTGTGAATTATGTCATTAGAACGAAGGTATGTGCAGATGAACAGTACCAGGGGTGAATAAATAGTAGCAGCAAAGATAAATGGACCAACGATCCTCATTAGGGAGGGGAAAGTGATGACAAACTCCTGAAACAGGTAAAGAAGGCCTCATGAGTTTGATGATGGAAGTCATGTTGCAAAACGAGGCTGTCAGGGTGGCTTGTGGTGCTCTCATGCACTGAGGGCTCGTGGTCTTAAGTGAAAACGAGGGACAATTTAATCGATTACTATGTAATTTTAATCGATTACTTGCGTGTCTGTTGCATGTAATCTATTACATTTCTTCCTCTTCACCTCATTATAACTTCCATTACTCCAGCATTTACTCTACCACCTACCATAGCCAACCTAAACGTCTATTTCCCTTTACAAAAGGCAATCCAAATCTTTACTTCAGTCACACCTTCACTATCACAAAGTTACCATTTCCAAATCCTAATCTTTCTTCTACCTTCGAACCTCCATTTATCTTCTGAAAATGGCCCGCAACCTCTCCAGAGCTCAAAAGAAATCCAAATCCTCCAAAAGGAAGCAAGAGTGCTCTAAGGCAACTCTCAACAGGCTAGATACATGGTTCACAGATGAGAACAAGAAGAATGATTTCAAGATGCTTTACACTATGAAGAATGTGAGAATACCTAAGTTTCTAGATTTGGAATGATTCTCTTAGCAGGGATTCAACTTTCCCAACTTGCTCAAAGCTCAAGGTCTATCAAAATTTATGCAAATGAAAGGATACAACAAGATGCAGACATACAGAGGTATGCTCCTTGACCCATCAAGGAATTTGAGAAACCGCCTAGGAGTTGGTGGTTTAACTGCTGAATATAGGATGTTAGTGTATCTCATTACCTACATTCTCGCACCAAGGTCCAGCAATCATGTGCAAGTAACTAATGACAATTTACAAATCGTATATGGGCTAAAATCAGGTATTCAAATGAATTTGATACTTCTGATTGAAGATATTATGTTAAAGAGTCGTCAATTGGTGGATTATGAGTTTCCATATGTTGTCTTAGCCTCTAAATTCATTGATTACTTCAATATCGATGTTTCTAACGAGATAGTTGATTCCACCAAAGCCTCTAATGAGATAACTGAAAGGCATCTCAAGAAGCTTGATATGAGATATATTGATCATGAATGGATTATGGTCGGAGAGCCACCACCAGCAGAAAACATGAATCAGATGGAAAAAGAAGCTCAACAAGAGCCTGCACACCAATGAAACCCTTTTGAGTCTCTTACGATTCAGAAGATGGATGCTATTATTCACCTCCATCAAGAGCACCAAGCCAAAGTTCACAATTCCTTAGAAGACATTATGACTAGGCTTGAGAACATAGAAACTAGGCTAACCCTTAGTAACCTTCCCAACCCGGATGAGGATGAAGTGTAGTTATGTTCTTCTCCTTGATTACGATGTGTGATAATTTTTTTGCTATGCCATGTTCTTTCTGTCTATGTGTTAAGATGATAGTTAAGTTTGTTTGTATTTTGATTAATGGTTATGTAATGTTCTATGATTAATGAAATATGGTTTTATTTCTCTTTCTACTTGTGTATTCTGTTTTGTGTATAATCAAACTTTTTGGCATTGTTAATGCCAAAAGGGGGAGAATATACGCTATTGCATATTTGCATATTGATTGCATTGCATAAGCATTGATGACTATATTAATGTATAAAAGTATCATATATAATATATATGATATATGATGATGATGATGATGATGATGATGAATTAATCTCTTCTTAAGTGTTAAGAATTTTTCAGGATAAGATTAAGGATCAAGTCTCCAATCTCAAGACTCAAACCCTCCAAATGCACTCAACGTCATATTTAAGTTTGGCATCATCAAAGCCAAAAAGGGGGAGATAGTTAGAGATAAGGGGAACAACATGAGCAACATGAGCAATATGGTGAACAACCTCTCAAGGAAAAGCTTGAAGAATTTTTGAAGATGTTTTGAGTTTTACATGCCTAACTCCCTTGAGTGGCATTTGTATTGGTTACATCATTCATCATCATGGTTAGTGTGAAAAAAAGTTCTAAGTTAGAAAAGTTTCTTCAAGAGGAAAAAACTCTCTATTTTAATTGATTATAGGTCCTTCGTAATTGATTACAACAAGTTGTCTAAAGCTTGAAGAGTTGAGTCTCGTATCGGTTTAATTGATTACAGTTGTTTCATAATCGATTACACTGTTATTTGAGACAATGATTGATTTATTCAGGAGTCTTTCTTTTAATCGATTACCAAGTGGATTAATCGATTACTTCTCTCTCATTTAGTTGTTCAAAAGTGAACAAGAACACTTTAATTGATTACTTAGAGCATCTAATTTACTTTGTAGATTTAATCGATTATAGGTGGTTATAAATGTTTTCTCTATAAATAACCATCTTGTGTTCCTTCCAAAACATATCAAAAGAATACTCAATATCTTGAAAATAACCCATTAGCCTCTTAATGAGAAAGATCTCAAGTTGTCATTAGTGAAAAGAGAAAAAAAGAAAAAAGCTTTATAATTACTCATAACTTCTTAATCGTTTGGTTATGAAGATCTTTTCTACTGGATGTCTTTTTTCTATCACCAATGCATGGCTATTTATAGAAAATAGCCAAGGAGTGTAGACAAATTCGCCCATGCAAGTTGTAGCTCGCCCATGTGAATTTATTACTAACTCATAGAGACTTCCACTTGCCCAGGCGAGTTTCTTGCTTAAGGATAAAGTAAGGTCTTGAGCCTAGGCGAGCTGGTTGCTAGTCTGGGCAAATTTGGGGTCATAAATCTTTATGAAAAGACCATTTTGCCCTTCCTTTTGGCTTTGTTTCTGGATCTAACAAACAATCATCAAAACCTACAAAATTATGGATGAATCTTTCATATTTAGACAACATTAGTAAATGCACAATTTATATAAAACAACTAGATTTAAGGGTAGTTTATAAGAAAACTAATACAATTAAAAGATAAGAGTTAACAATTTAGTCCTAATAATAACTGAAATATGACACTTATCAATGCACAAAGACAAATCATGATCTGATAGCATATTAGACACATGTTTTATCATTTTTTATTTATTTACATCTAATCAAAATAATTAGGAGTTGTGATTGGTGTTTAAGACACAAATTTCTTTTGACATAACATATACCATGCTGTTGAGAAACTCCCTTGGCAACCAAGCGAGTTGTGTATCTCTCTACAGACCCATAAGATTTGGTTTTGATCTTGTAAGCACAATGAGATCCTGTAGCACTTTTCTTGGAGGAAGAGGGACAATATCCCAAGTACCTTTCTTGTGCAAAGCAGAAAGATCCTTTGCCATAGTTTGTCGCCAAAAGGGATCAAGGATAGCCTCTTTGTAAGAAGAGGGCTCAAACAAACTGTGGATAAAGGTTAACAAGGAAGCATAGGAATAAGAATAAACAAAATCTGGTAATTGAGTGGACTTATGGTCACAATGAGGATATTGAGGAGAAGGAGGATTTACAATTGTAGGATGTTCTTGGGGAGCCATAGAGGTAAAAGGAGCATCTGAAGTTGAAGAACCACTAGTGTAAAACCTGCCAAACTCGACATCATAATTAGTTTGACTATGATTCACTTGAAGAGGTGAAGAGTCAACATATGTGGCAAATGGATCAATACAATTGAGATAAGACTTTATGAGATTGTGAGAGGTAGAACGAAGAACTGTGTCGCAACGTGCCCTTTTGCGGGCGAGCGAGGCGAGGCTCACGGGTTCGCTTTCCAAAGGAGGAAAGATGCACGGAGTCGCCACCAACGTTTATTTGTGGGAAACATCGGAAAAACCGAAGGAAACCGGTCAAAATGAAAATTCTAAGTTCGGGAGTTGTATTTACGCTTGAGGAAGGTATTAGCACCTCTCACGTTTGTCTCAAAGGACAACAGCCTATTTTTTAGAATTGTGGAAATTGTGTTACCTTAACTTTTATTTCTTTTTATTTTTTGAGGTCGACAAAATTGGGGCTTTTTCTCCTACGTACCCTTCTTTGGAGAGGAAATCAGACCTACATAGTTCTTTCTTAAGAGTGAATCAAGCGATTCTTTTTACTTGAATTTGTGATCATTTTTAAGGCGTTGGACCTTAAAAATGATCCTTTTTACTTGGTAAGAAACTGAAATGATAAACTTTCAAACCCTATTTTTTGTGGACAAGCTTGACTAGGCGAGTTGATTTTATCCTTAGTTTCACTTTAGTTATTAGTCAATCCAATTAAGAATGAGAAATCCCAAAGAGAAAACGTTCGATTTGATTTTTTCGCTTCATTTTACTAAAATATATTTTTTATTATTATATTATTATTTTACCTCTTTTTTGATTTCCAACGTGGTTACGGCACGACCGAACGGTCGAAATTCATTTTAACCGAAATTAACGGATGATACAATTCAAATGATCGGTGGAAATTTATTTTATTTTTTGATTAGGCGAGAAATAACTTAAATAAATGACTGAAGCACGTCAAAAGGGGGTATAGAAAGCGAATGAAAACGAGAATAAAAATACATGAAACAAAATGTGGACCACCACGGGTACATAGAATGAATTGAAAAGCTCGGTTTGGGGTACTTACCAGTTGAAGACTGAAGAAAACGAAGAACGAACGATGAATGTCGAAGAACGGTTGAAAATCTTCGCGTAATTACTCACAGAAATGTTACGGAAATGTTACGGAAGTGCCTCTGCTTGGATTTTCTTCACGGAAACAATTTTCCTCAGCAATTTCGAGAGAATAAGAAGTGCCAAGAAGGCTGAACCCCTTCTCCCTTCATTCCTCCCCCTATTTATAGCAAAATAGGGGAGGAGCTTGCCACCCAGCTTGCCCAGGCGAGCAAGGTTGCTTCCTCCAGAAGCAACAGCCTTCTGGAGGAAGAATCTGGAAGGCCCAAGTGGGCCTGATTGCTATTTGTATCCCTTTTTTACTAAATGCACCCCCTTTACCTTTTTTGGTAATTCTTTTTTCCGTAACGTTACGAAACTTTATGAATTTCGTAACGATACTTATTTTCCTTCCGCAAGGTTACGAATCCTTACGAATTATGTATTTACTCTTTTTTAGCTTTCGAAGAAGTTACGAAAACTCACGGATTGCGAAAAACACCTCCTTTCGATTTCCGTCACATTACGGAATTTTCACGAATCGCGTAAGCCTGCTTCCTTTTGATTTTCGGCACGTCTCGGGACTTCACATATTGTGCAACAAAGGGTGCCAAGTATCTCGAAGCGGCCAATCAAAGGTTGTATATCATCAAATAATAATCCTCGGACGAAATTAGGGTATGACAGTTGCCCCTCTTTACTTACCTCTCATCGGAGATAAGAGGAAAGCAAAGATAAGACACTGATTTCGTCCGTCCTGCCCTTTCCGTGATGACGACTCTCGTCTCTACTCCTTCTTTTTTTTTCTGCACAACACAAAACAAAATACAAACAACAACAAGAACAACGATTATAATATACATATACACATATAAACATGTTTGGCGAAGAAACCGATCCAGAAAATAACAGAAAAACATATTTGCCAGTCACCAGAGGCTCCGCACTTGATAACGGAGGACGCATGAACAACGCTAGGCAATGAATTCATGGGTCTTCGAATAAGATTGGAGAATGGAGAATTGGCGAACAGCGCTACGCAATAACTTCGCGGGGCTCCAGACTCGATGGTGGAGGATGCATGAACAGTGCTAGGCAATGAATTCATGGGGCTCCGAAAAAAAGTGGAGAATGGAGAATTGGCGAACAGCGCTACGCAATAACTTCGCGGGGCTCCAGACTCGAAGGTGGAGGACACATGAACAGCGCTAGGCAATAAATTCATGGGTCTCCGAATAAAGAGGAGAATGGAGAATTGGCGAACAGCGCTACGCAATAACTTCGCGGGGCTCCAGACTCGATGGTGGAGGACACATGAACAGCGCTAGGCAATAAATTCATGGGGCTCCGAAAAAAAAAAGTGGAGAATGGAGAATTGGCGAACAACGCTACACAATAACTTCGCGGGGCTCCAGACTCGAAGGTGGAGGACACATGAACAGCGCTAGGCAATAAATTCATGGGGCTCTGAAAAAAGTGGAGAATGGAGAATTGGCGAACAGCGCTACGCAATAACTTCGCGGGGCTCCAGACTCGTTGGTGGAGGATGCATGAACAGCGCTAGGCAATAAATTCATGGGGCTCCGAAAAAAGTGGAGAATGGAGAATTGGCGAACAGCGCTAGACAATAACTTCGCGGGGCTCCAGACTCAATGGTGAAGGACACATGAACAGCGCTAGGCAATAAATTCATGGGGCTCCGAAAAAAGTTTGATGGAAGGACCGAATGGTCCACCGGGTTTTTCCACCTAAAAGGCAAACATGCTTTTTGCAAAGAAAAATAAATCATTCGCGAGAGCACCATATCTTAGAGAAAGAATATACTTGTGCCAAGGGTAATCTTCCTTGTGACCGAAAATGAAGGGCAGGATGTCAACATTTAGCTTTAAAATGAACATGTGGGGGAAACATCGGGCTAAGCTGAAAATAAATCACTCATAGTGTATAAAACTCACACAGGCAAGTGTTTTATCCTATTCCCAAACCATAACTGCACCATGACTTTATTTTGCACACAATTTCCTATCAAACGTATGATCACGGACCAATAGGATTTTCTCGAGGGTAGCGTTTTTGGAGAGGAAGTTGTGTGTTTCGGTCTTTTCCTCTTTGTTCATGTGGGGTGGGATATCGCCATTCGAGAATGACTTTGAATGGCAATTCAAAAGGAAGAGTCACCAAAAATGGGTTTTCCTTTGCCGACAATCACTTATCTTGCCGAGAATTTATCTGGTCTGAAGATTTTCCATTCCCTTTCTTTCATTGATCCAGAATTATTTTGTTTGCCTCCGCTCTTTTCCATTTTCACTTCCCTTCGACCTTCTACCGGGAATCCTTCCTTTTCTTTTTTATTGTTCTCTTCTTTATTTTCATCCTTTTCTTTTTCTTTCTTTCCATTTATTCCTTTTCTTTCTTTTCACTTCTCCTTCCCCATCCCTTTGTTTGGGAAATCGGGTTTTAGCATTCTATTCGCTCTCCCTTGAGGAAATTCCGCTGTCCTTTGCTTCGGGGGAAAGAATGAGGATTCTTTTTTATAGGCCAAGGTTCAAAAAGGTCTAAGGTTGTGTTTCAATGGGGTCTTTTATCGTGGGAACCCAATCTTGATATCTGGGGCGAAACAAATTTGGGTGTCAAGGTGTCAATTTCGGGCCGAACTTCCATATTATTCCATAAGGCACGCGTGACAATGATGATTTGAAAACAACGTGCAAAATTAGTCATGGCTACAACCAGGGGGGCACTCCAGCATCCCGTTTATGGCATTGTGATACTACGGTTGGGAATTTACACAAACAGACCCAACGTTTCCAAGTTATGTTCTTTCATCAGTTCAATGAATTCATCCATTTTTATCTCGCTTATTCCAGAAACTAAACTCTTAGCGTCAGTCCCTTGTTCCCAGAAGATACGTTTGCTCTTTACGAATGATTTATACTTCTTAACTATAAGTCTTTCTTTCTTTTTCCTTTTGTTTCATTTTTATATATTCACAAAATTATACACCTATGGTCCTCTATGAAGAAATTCTCTTTGTATATCTACACTCTTACGCATGACAAACTTTTTCTGTACACGCATTGGAACTCTTTCTCTTTACGTCACCCGGTCTATATACAAAACCCTATTTACGTTCAAAGATTTTTTTTTCGTTTTTCCCAACACACACCTATGGTTTATACAAAAGTTTCTTTATATACACTCGTTGCTCACACACACAAAGATTTCTTTTCACACATTATTTACACACGCAAAAATCCTTCCATACACATTTTCCTTCTACATTTATATATGAGAAACATTTTTCTTTTTCTTTATATACGTAGACATTTATTCACAACGCTTCTTTCTTTTTATCATGATTTTGGTTCATTTTTTTTTATTTTGGACGACATTCCTAAAAAATGAAAAAATCTACGCGATTTCGGAACTTCAACAAACACTATTGACAACAACGAAGTAAATACAAACGTAACAGTTCAAACGACATGTATGCACAAAACAAAAGTCAATCAAAACGAAACAAACGTTAGTCCCTCAAGTCATAGAAATAGGATAACATACAAATGATAAATGATGGAAAATACGAATTTGGGGATTCCACGGTCATGTGGCTCCGCATGCCACTGGACTCTTGGGTCACGGTAACAAAAGGTGGGGTGGTCGACAAAAGCAGGGCTTTTGCTCCTACGTATCCTCAATTTGTGATGAGGAACTCAGACCTACATAGTTCTTGCTAACTGTGAGACTAAAAATAGTCTCAGTGTTTTCTTCACCAAAATGCGAACATGCTTTAGTAAAGAGACAAAACTTCCAACTGATCAGAGCAACATATGCTTTTTGGATGAAAAACAATGTGTTTATCGGGGAAGGAGAGTATGCTGATGAAATTTTCTCATAACCGTAAATGAGATTTTGGATGTTAGCATTTCGTTTCTAAACGACCATACAGAGGAAACACTGGGTCCAACAAAGATAGGAGAAAATCACTCAAAGTGTATCAATCTCACACAGGTAAGTGTTTTATCCTAACTCCGAACCATAGATATGTCATGACTTGATTTTGCAAATCATTTCCTATCAAATCAAAGATTACATGTATGATCGTGGATCAATAGGACTTTCCTTGGGAATGGGTTCTTTTGGTGGGAAATTTGGCTTTGAGTGTTTTTGGGCCTTTTCCTTTTCTGTTTTTGTTTAGTGCGAGGCGAGAAAGTCGCTAGCGCACAAGATTTTGGTTGGCAATCAAAGGGAGAGGACCACTTTAGGTTGTGGTTTCCTTTCTCCCTTTTTTTTGTTTATTTGGTGATAATTTTGTATTGTTCAGATATTGTCTGGTCTAAAGACCTTTCTGCATGTTTCTTCTATTTTCTTCCGATCCTTGATCGAGAATTTTTTTCTTTCATTTTTGCTTTCTCCCACTCTTTGATTGGTGTCATACCCTAATTTCGTCCGAGGACCTTTGCTTGATGACATGCAACTTTTGTTTGGTCCTTGTGAGGTGCTTGGCACCCATCATTAGGAAATTTGTGAAATTCCGGGACATGCCGGAAAACAAAAGAAAATATTGAAGCACAATCCGTAAGGTTCCGTGACACACCGGAAATCAAATGGAAGCATCATTGCACAATTAGTGAGGTTCCGTAACATTCCGTAAGTCAAAAAGGGGATGATTATGTAATCCACAAGGTTCCGTAACATTATGGAAAGAAAACAAGTATCGTTACGAAATTCGTAAGTTTCCGTAACTTTACGAAAAAAGAATCACCAAAAAAAAGGCAGGGGGTGTACTTAGTAAAAATGGGGGTGCAAATAGAAACCAGGCCCACTTGGGCCCTCCAGAAGATTCCTCCAGAAGGCTGTTGCTTCTGGAGGAAGCAACCCTACTCGCCTGGGCGAGCTGGGTGGCAAGCTTCTCCCCCAATTTTCTATAAATAGGGGGAGAAGTGAAGTGAAAAAGGGTTCAGCCCCTTAGGCACTTCTCTCTCTTTCGAATTTGCTTGGAAAAATTGTTTCCGTGAAGAAAATCTAAGCCGAGGCGGTTCCGTAACGTTTCCGTGAGGAATTTCGCAAAGGTTTCGACCGTTCTTCGACGTTCTTCATTCGTTCTTCATCATTCTTCGATCTTCAACGGGTAAGTACCTCGAACCAAGTTTTTCGATTCATTCTATGTACCCGTGGTGGTCCACATTATGTTTCGTGTATTTTTATTCTCGTTTCATTTACTTTTTATACCCCCTTTTGACGTGCTTAAGCCATTTTATTTAAGTCATTTCTCGCTTAACCTAAAAATAAAATAAATTTCCACCGATCGTTTGAATTGTATTATCCGTTAACTTCGGTTAAAATGAATTCCGACCGTTCGGTCGTGCCGTAACCACGTTGGAAATCAAAAAGAGGTAAAATAATAATATAATAATAAAAAAAATACATTTTAGTAAAATAAAGCGAAAAATCAATTGGACGTTTTCTCTTTGGGATTTCTCATTCTTAATCGAATTGACTAATAACTAAAGTGAAACTAAGGCTAAAATCAACTCGCCTAGTCAAGCTCGTCCATAAAAATAGGTTTTTGAAGTTTGTCATTTCAATTTCTTATTAAGTAAAATGGGTCATTTTTAAGGTCCAACGCCTTAAAATGATCACCTCTTAAGTAAAAAAGAATCACTTGATAAAAAAAAGAACTACGTAGGTCTGATTTCCTCATCGCAATTGAGGAATACGTAGGAGCAAAGGGAAACACCCTTGTCGACCACAAAAAGAGAAAAAATATAAAAAGGGTATAAAGGATATAAGGACATAAAAGGGAACGTAAAAATCAAAGTCATGTTTGCACATTCGATTAAAGGCTGCCGCCCCTTGTGACGGACGTGTGGGGTGCTAACACCTTCCCCGTGCGTAAATACAACTCCCGAACCTTTCACTTAAAAGTTCGTAGATCGCGTCTTTTCCGGTTTTTCCGATGTTTTCTCAAATAAACGTTGGTGGCTACTCCGCGCGTATTCCTTTCGTGGAACACGCATCCCGCGAGTCACGCGTCACCCTCCCACCGAAGGGTAGGTTGCGACAGTTGGTGACTCCGCTGGGGACTGTTTTTAGAGAGTTAGGCTATTTAATCTTGTGCAATGTTTTACCGTGACTTACCCCTTTGTTGGTTTCCCTTCATTATGTTCTTGTGTATATAAACTCTTTGTTGCTTTTAGTGCGTTTTAAAATGTATGCATGAAGTAAATATTTATTCATTTGATGCACACAAACACCAACACTATTTGCACACACTGTGAGTGAAAAAAGGGCCCTATACCCGGGTTCATGGGAACATAAGGAGTGGAGGTGAATCTGTGATCATGCTAGGTCTCCGACTTGCTTGATTACAGTGAACCCTCATCTAGAGCTTTTCTCTTTGAAAACTTATTGTTGCTAGTAGTCCCTACTGCTGCAATATGTTCTTCGAAGAGGATGATACCTCTAGAAACCATCAAGAGAGATATGACTATCTTGGGGGTTATCACTAAATGCCTAGTTAGCTCTCTCCCTTATAGGTCCTATAAATAGGGGCACGGAGCAAACACGCTGCGTGCCATTTTTTCACACTGCCATGCATAAATAGTCATATACCCTTTTGCTTATGTTCAGTGAATATTGTCATATTATGTACATTCCCGTATTGCGTCTTTTGCATATGCATCGCATACGGGTTCTGTCTTGATCCCCTCTGTAAACAAACCAACGGAGGGTCCGTGTCACCTTCTTAAAGAAAAAAAAACATACGTTGGGGCACTTTGCTACCCCTAGACGTTGTATCTAAGAAGGAGACAATTCCTCGGGCCCCCGCATTCCTAAGTTGCATCTGTGTCATATGCATTCCTTCATGCATTCATCCATTCCACCCATGAGATATCGGAGTTTTGATTTGCACCAGCTTTTTGTCTCACTTTAGTAAGCATGGGGACAAATCAAACCGGCAAGAGGTTTTACCAAGTCAAGGTTAAAGGCCTAGATACCACCAGCATCAAGGAATTAGGGCGGTTGATGGAACCCCTCCAAATGCAAGCCTTCCGCAAGATTTACGGAAAGATCTTAGAGTTGACCATAGCAGAGATATCCATAGAAGCCATTGCATCACTCACCCAATACTACGACCAGCCTTTGAGATGCTTCACGTTCGGAGACTTCCAATTGGTACCAACCATTGAAGAATTTGAGGAAATTCTAGGATGTCCTCTTGGGGGAAGAAAACCATACCTTTCCTCCGGGTGTCTCCCCTCTTTGAGCAGAATTGCAACTGTGGTCAAGGATTCAGCAAGAGGTTTGGACCGCATAAAACAGACTCGGAACGGCATAGCGGGCCTACCACGGAAGTACCTAGAAGACAAGGCGAGGGGTATGGCCAATCAAGGAGATTGGGTCCCGTTTATGGATGTGTTAGCTTTGCTAATTTTTGGGGTTGTCCTCTTTCCAAACGTAGATGGTTTGGTGGACCTAGCAGCAATCGACGCTTTCCTTGCATACCACCATAGCAAGGAAAGTCCGGTGGTAGCTGTCTTGGCAGATTTATTTGACACATTTAATCGAAGGTGCGAAAAAAGTAGCGCACGGATCATCTGTTGCTTGCCCGCCCTCTGTGTTTGGTTGGTTTCACACCTGTTCCAGCAAGACACAAGGCATCCATGTCCGCTCCAAAGCCATCACTTGTGTACTGAAAAGAGAAGAATAGATTGGGACCAGCTTTTGGCTGAGATAGGTGGTAGAACAATCAATTGGTTCCCCCGATGGAAGGAAGGAAAGGAGGGAGTCCTTTTCTCATGTGGAGGGTACCCAAACATTCCGCTGATAGGAACGAGGGGTTGTATTAACTACAATCCCGCGCTCGCTATAAGACAACTAGGGTACCCCATGAGGGGAGCACCGACGGAAGAAAGCATGTCTCCTTTCCTTGTGAGGGATTTCGGCACACAAAATTTCAAGGCTACACAAGCAATCCATAAGGCATGGGAAACCCCGTTAAGGAAAGATCAAGAACTTAGGGGCATTCGTAATGGCATCATTGGTAGGTACCACGAATGGCTGAAAGTTCATATACGAGGTTTAGATTGGCTCGCCAAGTTAAAAGTCGTCAGCGAAGAGATTTTTGAAGCACCGGAAGAGGACGAAGAAGTCCAAGCTCTCAAAAGCGAGTTAGGAAAGGCGAAACTTGCCAAAAAGAAGTTCAAGTTGGCCTCTACACACATCCGGAAGGAGTGTGCCGGATTACGGGAAGAGAATGCAACCACCGCACGAGCCCTTGAACAAGAGACCAAGAGGGCTCGCAAGGAAGAGTATGGCCGGAACAAATTTCACGGAGCTCTGTGGGGTAGCAACAATGAACTCAAGCTGCGAAGGGAAGAGAGGGACCAGTCGCGAGCACATAGCATGGTTTTGAAAGAGGAGTTAGTTGCCTGTTCAAGGTCCAAAAGAAGCTTGTCTCAGCGTCTATGCGAGACGGAGACCAACATGCTAGCTATCATCGCCAAGTACCAAGAAGAGTTAGGTCTAGCCACGGCCCACGAGCATAGGATCGCGGACGAGTATGCCCAAGTATACGCGGAAAAAGAGGCTAGAGGAAGGGTGATCGACTCTTTACACCAAGAGGCAACCATGTGGATGGATCGGTTTGCTCTTACCTTGAACGGGAGTCAGGAACTTCCCCGATTGTTAGCCAAGGCCAAGGCGATGGCAGACACCTACTCCGCCCCCGAAGAAATTCATGGGTTTCTCGGCTATTGTCAGCATATGATAGACTTAATGGCCCACATAATTAGAAATCGCTAGGAAACTTGTATGGAATCTTAGACCTTGACTAGATACAACATTTTTGAAATAAAATGAGTTGGTCCCATGTTTCTACTCCAAAAAGCTTGTGCGAATCAAATCACTCCTGCATTTTTTCTCTAGCATGCATTCTTTCTTTCTTTACCCACTCCTCACGTTTGGTTTTTTAGGGAAAAACACCATAACTAAACGCGCCACAAGGCATCCCTATCGCACCAGATCCAAATCTAGAACGATGGGTGATCAAGAGGAGACACAGGAACAGATGAAAGCCGACATGTCAGCTCTGAAAGAATAGATGGCCTCCATGATGGAGGCCATGTTAGGAATGAGGCAGCTCATGGAGAAAAACGCGGCCACCGCTGCCGCTGTCAGTTCGGCTGCCGAAGCAGACCCAACTCTCTTGGCAACTGCGCACCATCCTCCCTCAAACATAGTAGGACGGGGAAGGGACACACAGGGGCACGATGGAAACCCTCACCTGGGATACAATCGAGCGGCTTACCCTTATGGATTGCCGCCCAACTACTCATCACCCGTCTTGCAAGACGATGCGGGCCATATTGCTTCTCCCGTCCTTGAAAGAGAGCCTCCTCAACAGCCCGACGAGGTCCACAAAGACCCTCAAGACTATGCTCGAAGGGATGTCAAGTTCCATCCCCCGATCCCCGAAGGGCCGGCACCCAACACGTTGCCTCAACCCAACATCGCGACACAACCAATAGTTTTGTCCACGGAAGGACCGCCCCCGGCAACTGAAGAAAGGAGGAAGCTCGATCTCCTCGAAGACATGACGGATCTTTGCTTGGTACCCGATGTTGTTATTCCCCCGAAGTTCAAAGTGCCAGACTTCGACAAGTATAAAGGGACGACTTGTCCCAAAAACTATCTCAAGATGTACTGTCGCAAGATGGGCGCACACTCTAAGGATGAGAAGCTATTAATACACTTTTTTCAAGATAGCTTGGCCGGAGCCGCGGTAGTCTGGTACACTAATTTGGAAGCCTCCCGTATCCGTACTTGGAAGGATCTGATTATTGCCTTCCTAAGGCAATATCGGTACAATTCCGATATGGCTCCCGATCGCACTTAGCTGCAGAATATGTTCAAGAAAGAGGGCGAAACCTTTAAAGAATACGCACAACTGTGGAGAGACCTGGCGGCACAAGTAGCTCCTCCCATGGTTGAGAGAGAGATGATCACCATGATGGTAGACACTCTGCCAGTGTTCTACTATGAGAAGCTAGTAGGTTACATGCCGTCCAGTTTCGTGGACCTAGTGTTCGCCGAGGAAAGAATCGAGGTAGGGTTGAAAAGAGGAAAGTTCGATTACGTTTCCTCCACAAGTGCGAATGCCAAAAGAATCGGGACTACGGGGGCAAAAAGGAAGGAAGGAGATGCCCATGCCGTCTCTTCAACACCCGCGTGGGTCAAACCCCCGCAGACACCTCATGGTACCCATCAGTACGCGCAACATCACCCGAGCTTCTCGGCTCATACCGGGAATGCCTCTAGTTCGGCACCTGTGCAGCCTAAGGCACCCACCCAGAGGGAAGCTCCCCAAGTTCCAAATCCGAACACAACTCGCCCGGCCGGTAATTCCAACGCAACAAGGAACTTCCCTCCGAGGCCATTTCAAGAATTCACCCCACTCCCAATGACATACGAAGACCTCTTGTCGTCCCTCATCGCCAACCATTTGGCCGTGGTAACTCCCGGAAAGGTCCTCCAGCCCCCTTTCCCAAAGTGGTATGACCCTAATGCAACTTGCAAGTGGTATGGCCGTGGTAACACTATTTGCACACACTGTGAGTGAAAAAGGGCCCTATACCCGGGTTCATGGGAACATAAGGAGTGGAGGTGAATCTGTGATCATGCTAGGTCTCCGACTTGCTTGATTACAGTGAACCCTCATCTAGAGCTTTTCTCTTTGAAAACTTATTGTTGCTAGTAGTCCCTACTGCTGCAATATGTTCTTCAAAGGGGATGATACCTCTAGAAACCATCAAGAGAGATATGACTACCTTGGGGATTATTGCTAAAAGCCTAGTTAGTTCTCTCCCTTATAGGTCCCTTAAATAGGGGCACGGAGCAAACACGCTGCGTGCCATTTTTCACACTGCCATGCATAAGTATCATATACCCGTTTGCTTATGTTCAGTGAATATTATCATACTATGTACATCCCCGTATTGTACCTTTCGCATGTGCATCATGTGTGGGTTCCGTCTTAATCCCCTCTCTTGGGCAAACCAACGGAGGGTCCGTGTCACCTTCTTAAATACATACGTTGGGCACTTTGCTACCCCAAGACGTTGTATCTAAGAAGGAGACAATTTCCCGAGCTCCCGTATTCATAAATTGCATCCGTGTCATATGCATTCCTTCATGCATTCATCCATTCCACCCATGATAGATGTCGGAGATTTGATTCGCATTAGATTTTATTTCACTTTAGTAAAACATGGGATCAAGTCAAAAGCCTTCGCTTAAAAAGAGGTTTTATCAAGTCAAAATCAAGAGCTTAGAGGTCACCAGTTTACGAAAGTTGGGGCAATTAATGGGTCGACTTCAACGGCAAGCCTTCCGCAAAGCCTATGGTAAGCATTTGGGACCTAGCTAGGGTAGAAGTCTCCATGGAACCAATTGCCTCCCTCGCCCAGTATTATGATCAGCCGTTGAGGTGCTTCATCTTTGGGGACTTCCAGCTATCACCAATGGTGGAAGAATTTGAAGAGATCCTAGGATGTCCTCTAAGGGGAAGGAAACCATACCTCTTCTCAGGGTTCTACCCCTCATTGGCCAGAATTTCTAAAAAAGTCCAAATCTCGGCGCAGGAATTAGACCGCCAAAGGCAAGTCGAAAATGGGGTGGTCGGAATACCGAGAAAATATTTGGAGGTAAAAGCAAGAATCTTGGCAGAAAAAGGCGAGTGGACCCCATTCATAGATATTCTCACACTGTTGATTTTCGAGGGAGTCCTCTTTCCAAATGTGGATGGGTTGGTGGACCTGGCAGCGATCGACGTTTTTCTCGCCTATCATAACCACAAGGAAAGTCCGGTTGTCGCTATGCTAGTCGACCTATATGACACCTTCGACCGAAGATGTGAAGAAAGCAATGCAAGGATTGTTTGCTGTACTCCAGCTCTCTATGTGGGGCTGGTTTCACACCTTTTTCTCCAAGAAGGTAGGCCCGTCTATCCGCTACAAGGTTACCGCTCGTGCGTCGAAAAAGGAAAGGCGAATTGGGACCAACTCTTGGCTAGCATGGGGGGGCGTCTGTTATTTGGTTCCCTCGCTAGAAGGAAGGAAGAATCAGGATTCTATCTTCATGCGAAGGATGTCCAAATGTTCCCTTGATGGGAACAAGGGGTTGTATTATAATCCCGTTCTCACCATAAGACAGCTTGGCTACCCCATGAGAGGAGCGCCATTAGACGAAAGCATCACGCCTTTCATCGCACGGGGTTTTAGTGACCACAACGCGAGGGTACTCCAAGGAGTTCGCAAGGCATGGGATGCGGCGTGAAGAAAGGACAGAGAGCTTAGGGGAAGCAGTAATGGGATCATCGGCGGCTATCATAAGTGGCTGAGAGTCTGAACACAAGGATTGGATTGGCTCCCAAATCTAAAGACTGTGAGAGACGATGAGGTTAAAGCTTCGAAAGAAAGTGATGAGGTACAAGCCCTAAAGGCAGATCTTGAAAGAGCCCGGGTAGTCGAAGAGAAGTTCAAGTCCATAGCCATCAAAGTCTGAAAAGAGTATGATGAACTAAGGGACGTCAATATGGCCACAGCTGAAGCCTTGGAACGAGAAACCAAGAAAGCCCGAAAGGAAGAACACGTGCAAGCAAAGTTTTGAGGGGCTTTATAGGGCAGCAATAGTAAGCTCAAGCTCCGAAGAGGTGAAAGGAATCATCACGGGTCAAAGGCATGATCTTGAAGGACGAGCTAAAGGCTTACCTTAGGTCGAAAAGAAATTTGTCCCAATAGTTAAGCGAGACTGAAGGGAATATGTGGGCCGTCATCGATGAGTGCAAAGAGAAGCTAAATCTAGCGGCGACTCACGAGCAAAGGCTAGAGGATGAGTAAGCCAAGATATCAGCAGAAAGCGAAGCAAGGGAAAGGGTAATTGATTCATGGCACCAAGAGGCAACAACGTGGACGGACCGATTTGCTCTTACCTTGAACAGGAGTCAAGAACTTCCCCGATTGCTAGCCAAGGCCAAAGCAATGGCGGACACCTACTCCGCCCCCAAGAAGATCCACGGAATTCTCAGCTATTGTCAACATATGATAGACTTAATGGACCATATGATTAGAAACCGCTAGGAAGTTTGTATTGTCGCTCAGATCTTGACTAGTTATAACTTTTTGAAAAAAATGAGTTTATCCCACGTTTTTACTCCAAAAATCAGTGTGAATCAAGTCACTCCCACATTTTATCTCTAGCATGCATTGTATGTTGGTCTCGTCCTTTGTCATGGGAAGTCGGAAGGTCCATATCACCTTCTTAATTGTACACATGGGGCACTGCGCCCCCAAATGCGCAAGTAAGAAGAGATAATTTTCCGGGCTCTCGTGTCCGTAAAATGCATTCATATCATGCACCACATAAGCATCTCTTCATAACATCATAATGAACATATCGTTCCTGGATTTGTCCGTTATCATATTCCAGCCTCACATTTTGCATGAGTCATGGCATCATCATGCATATGCGTTCAACAAACTTTTTGATCTGCAAAATTGCATACCATTTGTTTTCATGTTTGCTCATCCTTGCGTTTTCCTCTACAAAACAAAAACAAAAAAGGGGAAGCGTGAAACTTCACACTACCTTCTTAGTTGCATGTGTTAGGCACCATGAGCCAACCATGTTGGGATCATAAACCCATTTCTAAAAAAAAAAAAAAAAAAAAAAAAAAAAAAAAAAAAAAACACACAACAACAAAACAAAATAATTGAACATGGTACCTAATGCATGGTTAACTAGGAAATGGTGTTTCTTCGGGCATCTCAATTTCATAAATACATTTTCCGTGCATAAGCTTAAAGTATGCCCGAGTCATTCATCCCTATGAGATGTTGTTGAAGTATTGGCGATCAGAACTGCCTTTCCTTGGATTATAGGGTTGAACCAAACTCATGCTTTTACAAAAAGGTTCATCAAGTCAAGTTGAAATATGGAAGTAACCGTCCTGCGAAATTGGGGCAAAAGATGAATTGAGTCACATCACTGCTTCGTCTACTGCCAAACATATTTAGGATTATTGATGTCCTTATTACTTCCAGTTTCACCTTGACAAAGATGTCATGGACCATGTTGAAAATCTAAATTGATTCAACCCCATATCCTGCTTAAAAATTCACAATACTTCGACTGTACATCATTCGCATGCATCCATGCTTTTCATTGGTTGCATTGCTCATTGCATTCTTTCCTTGAAAGATAAAATAAAATAAAATAAAATGAACTTATCAAAAAGAAAAGGACACGCTTTACGGCGCCCTTACCGAACTCGTGCTAGAGCTAGAGTAATGGGTGAAGCAGAGGAGGTGCAAGAGAAGATGAAGGCCGAAAATGGAGGCCATAAAAGAGCAAATGGCCACAATGATGAAGGCCATGATGAACATGAAGAAGATAATGGAAGCCAATGCGGTTATAGTTGCCGCTATTAGCGCTGTCGCTAAGGTGAACCCGATGCTCCCATCTGGCCTCAAGCAAATGAATCATCCAACCTCAAATATGGTAGGCAAAGATTTCGGAAGTACGGATGATCCCATGATGTGCAAATTCAAAACGAGTACGCCTTCCCATCATATGGCTTGCCTCCCAACTATACACCACCCAATGTGGCATACACTCTCAATGAAAATCTCAATAACTCCACTCCGATACTCATTGAGAACCAATAACCTCATCAGGCACATATCTCTCAAACCATGGGGGAGACACAAAAAATTCCCCACCACAATCTAGCTGACTTCGAGCCTTGGCTCGGATATGCCACTGAAGGGCAAGTAGTTGGTGGTATACCCTTTGAAAACACTTTGGAGGGCCCTCAGTTTCGCCCACAACCACAACCATTGCATTTTGCGGTGGGAAGAGCCCCTCCTGCTATGGCCGAAAAGGGAAAGGCGGATCATCTAAAGGAAAGGCTCAGGGCCATTGAAGGAGGTGAAGATTATGCCTTTGCTAACCTAGAAAAGTTGTTCCTAATACCCAAACATGGTCATTCCCAAGTTCAAGGTGCTGGACTTTGACAAGTACAAGGGGACTACTTGTCTCAAGAACCATCTAAAGATGTATTTTCAGAAGATGGGGGAATACGCAAAAGATGAGGAATTGCTGATACATTCCTTCCAAGAAAGTTTTACTGGGGTAGCTGTTACCTGGTACATTCTTGGAAGGACCTAATGGTTGCCTTTGTTAGGCAGTATCAGTACAATTTTGATATGGTTCCGGATAGGATGCAACTACAGAACATGTGCAAAAAGGGGGACGGATCATTCAAAGAACACGCCCAAAAGGTGGAGGGATCTGGCGGCCCAGGTGGTACCCCCAATAATGGAAAGGGAGACGATAATCGTGATGGTAGACACATTATCGGTACTCTACTATGAAAAGATGGTGGGCTGCGCACCCTCAAAGCTTTGCAGATTTGGTCTTCGCCAGTGAAAGGATCAATGTGGGTCCGAAAAGAGGCAAATTTGATCATCCTACTAGGACGACTGAGAAAACTGGGGCAAATAAAGAGGGTGAGAAAGAGGGAGAAACCCATGCTGTGACTGCCATTCCTATACGGCCAAGTTTCCCACCAACCCAACAATGTCATTACTCAGCCAATAACAAACCTCCTCCTTACCCACCACCCAGTTATCCACAAAGGCCATCCCTAAATCAACCACAAAGTCTGTCTACCGCACTTCCAATGACGAAGACCACTTTTAGCACAAACAAAAAAAAAAACACCAACAAAAAGGAATTTTGCAGCAAAAAGCCTGTAGGGTTCACCCCAAATTCCGTTGTCATATGCTAAACTTGATCCCATATCTACTTGATAATTCAATAGTAGCCATAACCCTAGCCAAGGTTCATCAACCTCCGTTTCTCCGAGAATACGACTCGAACGCAACGTGTGCTTGTCACGGAGAAGCCCCGGGGCGTTCCATTGAGCATTGTAGGGCTCTGAAGCGTAAGGTGCAAGGCCTAATTGATACGGGCTGGCTGAAATTTGAGGAGAATCGCTTGTTGAATCCTAACATTAACAAGCAACACCATACATGGGGCAATTCTGGAAGCTGTTGTTATGACTCATCAGGATTTTCAAGTTTATGCCATAAACCACAGTTACAATGTTAAATGATATGGATAAAATGGACATCCTCTCACGGACACATCTTTGCTTATTCAACTTCCACCGGAATGTGAGTGTAAGCCATTGGTCTGTTTGCTCAAGCAACCTGCGCTCCTGAGTGTTGACTTCCAAGACCGTTCAATCAGAGATTACTCATCTTGCACGTTGGTGGGGGTGCCGTAAAACAACGAGTAAAGTTCAAAATAAACAAGTTTCAAAATAAAATAAAATAAAAGTGTTCAAAAAAAAAAAAAAAAAAAAAAAACATTTGATTGACTGTGCTTTCAAGACGTTCATGTGACCTCATTTTATCATCCTGGAAAGTTTGTCTTTTTAGAGAGAAGTGAGTTATCAAGAATAGGATGTTGGACAAATGGCTTCAGTAACCTTGAGAAGAAGAGGGGATTGAATTAAGATATGAATATTATTCCCCAATTAAACTTTCACTCTCTCTTTTCGGATTAACAATGCATATAGGGACAACCCTTCCCTTGTGTTCAAGAATCCCCTACAACAAGAGACCCACAGTCTCTTAATCCCTTTTCAGAAATAAGAAGAAGAGAAGAAGAGGTCTCTCGTAAAAGAGGTAGATTGTACAATGAAGACCAATCAAAATTCATTATTGAATATGCAAGTGGTTGACCAAGGAATCTTTTTGAGAGGATAAGACATTTCAGTTCAGAAAAACTCTTGATCTTTCGAGAGGATAAAACTGTTTGGGCAATGAAAACTCTCTTTAAAACATTTGAATGGCCATTCATAAAACATTTGAATAGATATGTCTCTTGGAAATTATTTTCTGAAAATCCCCTCTGGTAATCAATTACAAGACTTATGTAAACGATTACAGGTTTTAAAAATTTGAATTAAAACATTTTCAACTGCTGGTAATCGATTACCAGAGAGCAAATCTCAATTTGAAATG